>NW_028254402.1:0-63145 GCF_964263255.1 Lissotriton vulgaris | reverse complement strand
ACAAGTAGCACTTTAAACCATGTCTAAGGTTTGTCATTGCAGATTGAATGCAGTTTTAAACTGCCAAGTTGACATGACTATATAATACCTTTGCACAGCCTTAAACTCCCTTTTTATTGCGTAGGAGGAGGAAAAGAAGATTAACGCGGAAACCGATAGAGATAACACAGACTCACGGACATAGAAAAGATGAGGGAAAAACGAGTAATCAGAAAATGAAAACAACAAGGGGCAAAAGAACTCACAAGCACCAAGGACTAACCCCCGAATGCACCCACAGGCCAGGCAGGCAAGAAAGGAAGAAAGAACAAGACACAACGGAGAATGGACACCAGTCTCCACACAGACACAGGAAAATGGGGTAACAGATTTCCTCCAGAACAGGGAAGAAAAGAATCAAAAAAGGAACAAAAGATGGCTGGAGATAAAAGACGACAACAAGAAGTGTAGATCCAGAAACCAGTGATGACAAAGAGAATGACACCACGAGAAAAGCTGGACGAGTAGAAAAACAAAGAAAAGGCAAAGTAGATACTTACAGTATGACTAAAACTTCCCTCTGTTTCCAAAAACAGAATAAATATGATGTAAAGGTAGCATTGCGTTATTCAAAACAGCAAAATTACGAAATGTAAATAGACAATATCAGTCAGAGGGACTAAAACCCAAGACCGTCCTCTACACCTGTGCAAGAGTGTGAAGAGCACTTTAAATGGGACTGAAACCCATGTGACGCCCTATATGGGGTGACCATTTTCAATGTAAATTGGAATGAAACCCATAAGACACCCTGTGTGAGGGTGAAAATGTAAATGGGACTGTGACCCATAATAAGCCCTGTGTGAGGGTAAAAATGTAAATGTAAATGGGACTGTGACCCATAATAAGCCCTGTGTGAGGGTAAAAATGTAAATGTAAATGGGACTGTAACCCATAAGACGGCTCCCTGTGTGAGGATACTCATGTAAAAGTAGAAGGGGATTTGACCCTAACTACTGTGCCCTGTGTAAGGCTAAAAGTTGTATGTTACCTATGTAGGCAAGTGCATATGGGCAAATGGGGCTAGTACCCATTCCCATCCCTGTGTAGGGTAAAATAATGTGAACAGGCACATATATGTGGGCAAACGGGGAAACACCCATTCCCACACCTGTGTAGGGAAATATCTTTTGGCATACAAAAAGATGCAATTAATGCATAGAAAGTTGTCTTATTTTTGTGGAAGCTAATGGGGTTAAAACCCATAGCAATCATCTTTCAATGTAAGATAATATGCCATCATATTTCACAAAACAATTTTTAAACTATTTTTTTTTGTAAATAGGTATGTGTGTCACCATCGTCCGGTGACACTTACTGGAATACATAGGTTACCCAGACTTGCAGAGACATCATTACGATGTTGACTTGACCTGAAAAGAACGTTTGGCTCAGAACCTTCATTAGTGGAATTCCTTGTAAAGCTTGACATACGGGTGATCAATAGATCATCGAAGGCAGGAATGTGCTGGCTCCACTAAGCAACAGTACTCAAATGTTTGCAAATCGCAAGAGAGAAACGGAACTTGAACAAACAAACACATGAATTAGTCCAGTCCATCCTCTGCAGTGTATGAGGAGTAAAGAACCACCGCCGGTAATGTGCCAGACTTCACTCCCACATTTAATCTATGTTTGACAGTTAATGGAAGGGGCTAAAGGAAGAACAGTAAATTTACAGAGCCTGCAAGCTTCCGGACACCGGAAACACGCGATGACATGGCAGCAAGTCCATGACGCAGTGCCGGGTGGCTCGGGGCAGGCTTGGGTGCTAAACAATGTCTCTCTGGCAGACACCCATTCCATGACGTCACAGAGGGCACTCGTGCGTGATGAAAGGCAGTTGAAGAAGAGTTAATTTGCGCGCTTCCAAACATCCATTCTGAGGTGAAAGGAACGCACCTGTAAACGGCCACAGTTCGACGGTTAAACAGTAAAAGACTCCGTGACTGAGGTGATTTTCCATTGTCAAAACAGATGCTCGTCACCAGCACCAATTACTGCCTTCCACTTAATCTCTTTAGCACAAGCACAGCCAAACTCTTTGAAATACATATGAAGATGTCAATTACTGCCTAGCGCTAGTTTGAATATAGCAGGACAGAGTTGTTCAACATGAAACCAATTTAACACAAGTCCGGCAAAGTTGTAAGTGTGACAGTATGCTCAGTTACAAACAGTGTAGCGTCTCTGTGCCAAAATGTCCACATTCTTTTCCGGTAAAGGAAGAATTCAACAGAGACAATACTCGTCTAAGCAAGATTCAGCATTCCCTTCAAAAATTCACAGTTTGTTTGCTTTCACTAGTGCAATGACTATTTATGTTAAATAAATGTTGGTAGCATAGATAGCTGTTTACAAATTCACGAAGCAAAGGTCAAGTGCTAATTCATTGTATTCAAAGGAAAATATACAAGCCTGTTTCTCCTTCCGATGGGAATGTCATCTTGACAAGGATGTCTTTCAATCTTTTATTTTTTTTAATTTGTTTATGACACTCTGTCATTGTAGGGTAAAGTTCCAAAAATGGATAGTGTAGATGAGCACAAAGCCTGTGGAAGGGCTGTCCGATGGTAAGGACACTGGTGGGGCTAAAAGGCATAGTGTTTTGTGCTTACTTGTTTCTTGTTGTCTTCTTTTTCTTTTCTTTGAAGTGCTTGCTTCTTCCTTTCAGTTGACTTCATTGTACAGTGTAGAATACACTTTTTCCTTCTCCATAGTTAATACCTTCTTATGGATATCTCTTCTTCTGAAAATTGTGGATTTTGCCACTGTGGTTTCTGTAAGTTGCGCCATCTCGAGGTTCACTTGTAAGTCAGGTACCTGAGATTTGCTTGTAGCTGTAGGTTCTTCATCCCATCCTCGTCGCCAAAATATGCAGTGAAGGCGGTCCACTCAGGAAGGTTGTATTTCAGGATGCTTTATTCATAAAGATGACAGGTTGTAAGGTACAGGACATCATGAAAATATGTGGTAGTTCAGATGGTATATCAGACCCCTACCAGGAGCAACCTGTCAGCTGCTCAGCCCATGACCAACTCTCTCTCTGCCTCCCTCAGTCCCAACATTCCGAGGCATCATCAGACTCCAACATTCGAATGAGTCAGAGCACAGGCACTGGCAGAGCAGGGCTAGTAAAACACCTTACAGTATAATATGCAGGATACTACACAGTAATACACTGAAAAACAACACAAGAAAAGTCCCACACTAGCTTCAAAACAAAGAGAATATTTTAATTAATTATGTCACACCAAAGCAACAAAAATTCAATCAGCAAATCAAGGAATATGAATTTTTAAAGTTTAAAGTGAAAAATTGCATGAAAGATGAACCCACCAGCAGTGGACATCTAGTGACTCAAGACTAGGGCAAAGTCAAAAATTAAGGCTGATTGCTATGGGGTGCAATTCGGATACACAAAGCGGAATGGGGTCGGTCTACCCTTACCTTCAGACTAAAAAGAATTTTTAAAGAAAAATGTCTGAGAAGGTAAAGTTCATCTGGTCAAGACAGGCAGAGCTATCTAAGAAGGAGGCGTTGTCATCAGGGAGCTTCTGGATGAAGTTACGGTGAAGATTTATATGTTCAGACTTAGGCCCACATGCATCAACAATGCCATTTGCGATTCCTTATTAGCGAAAAACAAGGATTCGCTAATAAGGAATAGCAAAAGGCTATGCATGAAGAAATCGTTAAAAAAATTGCGATTTCTTAATATTCCTCAATTGTGATTCGCAAATTGCGATTCGCAATGAAGGAATACCTCCTCATTCATTCCTATGGGTCTAGAGGCTCATAGGAATGAATGGGAAGACAATTGTGAATCGCAATTAGCGAATCACAAATTGAGAATGCAATTTCAAGGGTGCAGGGGTGTCCAAAGGACACCCTGTTGCACCCCTGAAATTGATCTGTGCACATATGTTGCGCACACACATGCCCTTAGGGCATGTGTGTGCACAACATGAAACTTTGAAATATGCACAAAAGTGCATTTTTCAAACTTTTTGCAAATTACCATGAAGTTGAACCTCATGGTAATTTGATACTCCTATTAGCGAAATCGCTAATTTTTTTACTTTGATGCATTGCATTTAAGGAATCTCAACTTGGGATTCCTTAAATGCAATTGCAATTTAAGGAATTTCAATTTAGAGATTCCTTAAATAGTGATTTTTCATTTGAGATGATGCATCCCAAATGCAAAAATACCGGTCGCAAAGGGGCAGATTCTGAGAATCTGCCTGTTTGTGACCGGTTCTTGCTTTGATGCATGTGAGCCCTAGTCTCTAATATGGAAGTCAAAAATCACCTGCAGGATGAAGCTGCAGGCCATAGCTGGCAAGGGCTCCACATGGCCAGATACTGACTCTGTGAGAAGCCACAGAACAGGATTTGCTGCTGCTGAGAAGAATGTAGTTGGGCTGTCCCAAATTCAGGCCCACTGGCAATGCACCTTGTGGAAATCTATGAGCAGGTGCATCCCAGTCTTCTCTCAGTTCTCAAGCACTTTTTTGCCGAGAGTTTTGGATTTGGGCTATCTGAACACCTTTAGCACCACTTCCAAGGGTCCAGGACTGAAGGGCACCATCTAGAGGACCAGGACTAACCCTGGGCAGAATATGTAGGGTGGCATCGGTGGAGTTCCACAGAGTTAACAAAAAACTCAGTGGAACTCCGCTCCGCTCGTCCCCAGTCCCACCATTATTTTTTTAAAGGGGCAAACAACCCACTTACCTGCCCTCCTGTGTCTCCTCTTTGCCGCCGTCCTCCTCCTCATTGCTGGTCACAACCACCTATTTTTGATGTCCTGCTTGGACTACGCAGGTGCAGTCCGTGCAAGACATAAAATGTAGGGGTTTGCAGCGAGGACCATGACAGTGGTGAGGAGGAGAGACACCACAGTAAGTGGGAGTGCTGCCCACAGACACAAAAGAGCAGGTAAGTGGGTTTTGGACCCTTTTTTTGGGCCGTGGCGCAGGAGCTGAGGGGAGTACTCCACTCCACCATGGAGACGGAGTTTTGCCTTAACTTCATATTCCCAGCAGAGCAGAGTTGGTAAAACTCTGCAAACTCGGCTGGTGGACCGGAGTACGCCACCTGGGCTTAGCCAGGACCCACACAGACTGGCTCCAGGTTCGCGTTCAAGATGGCTGGAGTGTTTTCTATCCCTGACGCCAGCCAACTAACCTTTGTAGTCACTCTTGAAGTCTTGAGTTCAAGCTGGAAAGCAGGTCTCAAACAGAAGGGCTGGTCTCTGATGGCACAGGGCAGGCTTCAGGCAACATGCCACGCCTCTTGGTGCCCCCTTAGAAGTGAAAGAAACTTCTGGAGTTTTGCTCCTATAGAGGTTTCTGGAATTTCCTGCTTCCCTGCCCTGGTTCCAGTCGATCTGCTGTCACAATAGGCTAGTGTGAAGTTCTCTGAATGCTGAGGCAGTGTCTTTAAAGTGAAAGTAGAGTTGTGCACAGATTGATCCTCATCCTGCCTTGGATGGCCCATCTGGCTAACACACAGTCCCTCTATTGTGTAGCTCTCAGGGAAGAATACACAGAGGCCAACTACACCTAAAAATGTGACCCAGGAAACAGGCTTCAGACACCAAATGGTTAGGAGTGGATTATGTCAACTTTCTTAGAGTGCCATTTTCAGAATTTTAGTTTACAATCCGACTTTACCATTAAATAGGATTTTAAATTAGAAGTCCCTAGACATCAAACATTTCATTTCAACCTGTCCACATAGAAACATTATGAGTTATTAAATGCAAATAAGGTAACAAAATGTTATCCTAAGGGAGAGTGTTGAATTGATGAACCACACATCAATTAAGTAGAAAGTGGGTTTAATATAACTCACAGTAGTGAAAAAAGAATGTGTGAGTTTTTCACTACCTGTACATTTTAAACTTAAAAGTTTATGTCCAACTTTTTAATTTTAAAACACCCTGCTCAATGGGCTGTTTAGGTCTACCTTGGGGGTGACTTACATGTAATAATATGGGAGCTTTAGGCTTAACAGCGGGAATATTTAGCCAAGTCAAATTTGGAGATAACATTGCATACAGGCTGCAGTGGCAGGCCTGGTACATGTTTTATGAGGCTACTTAAGTGGGTGGCTCAATAGGTGCTGCAGGCCCACTAGCAGAATTTGATTTAGTAGCCCTGGTTATATGGTGTAAGAGAGAATAATCAGTAAGTTTAATTTGCCTATCAGATGTCAGCCAATTGTGACATGCTTTAAGGAGTGAACCCAGCACTTTAGCACTGGTTAAAAGTGGTAAAGCGCACAGTCGTATAAGCCAACAAATGCGGGTCCAGAAAACAGGAGGGGTGAAAGTAAAAGGTTTAGGGGTGACTCTGCAGAGGTGAGCAGCCATCACAACGCAGGCATTACCATGCGCTGCTATTACAATGTTGCTTTTACAACGCAAGTCATTTCAACCACTTGCGCTGGAGGGCGCTGTTGGAAAAGGAATAATTTAATTTTCTATTCCAACACCTTCCCTACTGTAATGTGGGCTGGAGTTGGAATAGAAAATTAAACTATTGCACTATCCAGCGCTTACATCGCAAGTCGTTGTAACGACTTGCGTTGTAAAAACAGCGTCGTAATGGCACGTGGAGAAAAAGCCCACGTTGTAATGTCATACAACCCTCTGCAGGGAGAGCCAAATCTAACATTCCTCTAATTTAAATTTTCACTTCATGGTCAAAAACGTATTTATTACCTGGCCCAAATTGGTTGCTGAAAGAAGTTTCTCTAAAGCACAATGTCTGTTTCTTTCAGTATGTGATTCTTAAGTGGAGTGACATTTGAGGTGTTATGCCAATAGTCTCTCAGCCCCCGGTTGGTTAGCGTATTTTTTATGTACCTCAGCCATGGAATCTTAATCGACTGAAATTGTGAGATAAGGTCAAGTACGTCCTGTTGGTAAACTCCAAGCTCCTTTGATGACCAAATTCTCATCCAGAACAATAAAGATTTTAATTTGTCTTGTTGAATAATTGGTTTCTTGGTCAGATGCAAAGTAATTGGGACCAGAGGTGAGCTCTTTTGGAAGCCTCAATGATGATCTTATGGAAACGTTTTCTGCTTTCTCTCGGCTCTCCAAGTTGCTTGTCTAATAGATCTGAGCTGTACAATGGTACATTAACAGCCTGGGCGCTATATATTTTGAGAACTAGGTACTTTTGAAGATGAATGGCGAACCTGATTAATGAGCTTGAACTGTGTTTTGAAGCAAGTGTGTGTTTTGCTATTTGCTTGTGCCAGAGGAGAGAATCAGACAGTCTGACACCTCGGTAATCAAACTCAGATACTCTGTTTAAGGGCATATTAGGCAGTAATATTCTGCCGCTGATGTTTCTATGTTGCCTTAATGCCATACATGTTGCCTTCTGCACATTTTTACCTAGGCCTTTGCATGCTGTGGTATAGTTGGAACCTTAGCAGCAGAGTCTTTCTGCAGTATGGAAATAAGCATCTGCATATATTAAAGCAGGCACTTTTTTACCGGCCAAAACTGGAGAATCGTTCTCACAGTTTAATAGATATCCAGTGCTACTGTATATGAAAAGGAGGAATAAGCTGATGCCAGAACTGAACCCTGGGAATCTTTTTTAACCTCTATTTTCTTGGTCAATTCTCCCTTTGGCCCCACCAAACATGGGGAAATTAATCGGCATACAGCCATCTGGTTATGAATATTGAGATAGAACTTCCCCTGGCTTGTCCTTAGGGACCACAGGAAGTACAACATGCAACTTGTAGGTTACCTCTATTAAGGTTAACTACCTTCCACCTAATCAGGATCAAATGAAAGACCTGATTGAAAGTGCTGAGTTCTGACCTGAACCTCGCTTAGAACTGGCTCAAGACGTTATTTTCGTTCATTCAGGCTATACGTTTTTCCAATACCTTTTGCAGAAACTGTTCTGCAAATTATCGATCAGAGTTATACGTCAGTAGTTGCTAGGTTATATACAGGTCTCCGTTTTGAGTATTGGGAGAATCTCTGTGCCCCTCCAAGTGTCAGGGATTGGTTCCCTAGCGGCTACTGCATTGGATACGCATTGGATAAGGTAATTATATATGGCGCCAAGGTCTCCATTTTAGATAGACAAGGCGGTGAATAGGGAGTGTTTACTGTAGATGTGTTAAAGAAGGGGCTTACTAGATTATCTGAATCATCAGCTGTGTGCTGGTTTATGAAAATATCCTGAACATTTTCGACACTTTCATTTGCCTGAATATGGATCTCTGGTTTAATACTGAAGTTATGATCATCACGTTAGAATATAGGCCAGAAAAGTTTTCAATCTTTTCATATTGCTGTGTCCAAAGATCTACCCAAACCTTTCTAACTTGCTCATTAATGGTCCTACAGTTAAAACTTTTGTTAGCTCAGTGGCTCCCTGCTTTAATACAGCTAAGAGTTTTAAATACATTGCTCTGCAATCCATATTGAACCAATCTTTTCCATAATGTGGTCCTGGACATAATGGGAAGGATTTAAGAAACACATTTCTGAGATTATCAAATAGCTATTCCTTAAAGTCTCATAATCAAAGGGGGTGGTCCACATTTTTGATAAAGCTATCTAATGTTAAAATCCTATTATCAATGATAGGTTTGATAGTCATGGGGTTATGGACAATTCTATCCCACGTTACACTTTATATTCTTACTATTGTTCAGGATAGTCTACTTCCTACTTACGGTGAGAGATTCCCCATCGGAAATACATAAAAACAAAGCACCAGTAGATAGGGATTGCTTCTGCAACCTTCATATCAACCAGTTTGCGGCAAAAACACACATCAAAAATGATGTTGTCTATATTTCTTCCATACTGACCTTATTTGAAACTTGAAGCGGTCAGAATATCTGAGGGGGAGCAGCCATTTACTCGCCTAGAGGTCCTGGGTTAGTGAAATGGCAATTAATTGCATGGCTGATCTGGACGTATATGGGTCGATTCCGATTCGTATTTGTAGCCGTTTCTGTACGATTCATACAAAGCCGTCCGAATTGCGTAGTACGATTTGTTTCCAAAGATTCCGTCTGAATGTTTATGAACTGTACGAAAAAGTAGCTACTGAACCGTACGATTTGTAAACATGGCGTACAACCCGCCAAGTACTATCCTGATCAGAGACCGTGAACCAGATTCATACGGGAAAAGCCAGTCGAGTATGAACTGCGATTTGTAGGCAAAATATCGCATATGAGCGAACCGCACAATAAAATACAAAGCGAAGCCCCCCTCAACGAAGCGCACGAGTACCCTGCAAATACATCGCATATGAGAGAAATATACAAATAAGTATGAAACGAACCCCCCTCTACGAAGCGCACGCATACCCCATAAATACGTCACGATTGAGAGAGCCACACAATTAAGTACGAAACAAATCCCCACCTCTACGAAAGGCAAGCGTACCCCGTAAATACGTCGCGTATGAGAGATCCACACAATAAAGTACAAAACTAACCCACCTCACAAAAACACACGTGTACCCATAAAACAGCACAAGGAGTGTGCAAAAGTGTCACACAACACAAGAAAACATATCTCCTGTGAACAAACCATTGGAAAGCAATGTCCTGTCCAAATCCAAAGTGGCAAACAGAGGGCCCAACTCAGACCCACCCCTTATAACACACCCAAAAACAAATTCAAACCAAGCCACACCCACAAATGGACCAATAAAAAGGGCCGACAAACACAAACAATAATCCTTTGCAACATACACAATTACATACAGAGACTGAAAACACACCAACAACCTCACACATCCCCCTTCACACATACCTCCAATCATATTCAGACCCACACACACCCTTCACATTCAGACCCACAATCCCCCATCCATACACACCGTCACCCTCAAACCCATGCGCACCACAACTTGTCTGCACTAAAGAATCCAAAGTTCCAAACCAGGAGATGGAGATCCTTGCAGATGAAGTCATCAGAGTAGAGCCACAGCTGTTTGGTGCATTGGTCTGACAGACCAGCATAACGGAGAAAACACGCATGTGGGAGAGGATCGACGATAGGGTCAATGCTGGTGCACCTATCAGGCGCACCAGGAAGGATTACCAGGCCAGGTGGTACTATCTGTGAAGGATGGTCAAATGCAAGATGGATGAGGACTACGCCAATAGCCAATTCACTGGAGCTGGTGGTCCCCGCAGACCAGTACAGTACCAGCCCTGGGAGGAGAAGGTCATGGCCCTGCTACCACCGGTGGGCGTACATGGAATTCCAGGAGTCGTGGAGCCTGGTGAGTATACCAACAACTCATGTGAAATGGGGGGACACCCAGCAGTCACCAATCATAAGAGAGGTGAGTGCAGAGGACTCCCAGCAGTGCCCACACATAGGATGGGGGTCCGGATATGACTCCCAGCAGTGCCCAGACATAGGAGGGGTGTGTGGATATGACTCCCAGCAGTGCCCAGACCTAGGAGGGGTGAGTGCAGAGGACTCCCAGCAGTGCCCAGACATAGGATGGGGGTGCAGATATGACTCCCAGCAGTGCCCAGACATAGGAGGGGTGTGTGGATATGACTCCCAGCAGTGCCCAGACCTAGGAGGGGTGCCTGGATATGACTCCCAGCAGTGCCCAGGTATAGGAGGGGGGTGGATATGACTCCCAGCAGTGCCCAGACATAGGAGGGGGGTGCAGATATGACTTACAGCAGTGCCCAGACATAGGAGGGAGGTTTGGATATGACTCCCAGCAGTGCCCAGACATAGGAGGGGTGTGTGGATAGGACTCCCAGCAGTGCCCAGACCTAGGAGGGGTGAGTGCAGAGGACTCCCAGCAGTGCCCAGACATAGGATGGGGGTGCAGATATGACTCCCAGCAGTGCCCAGACATAGGAGGGGTGTGTGGATATGACTCCCAGCAGTGCCCAGACCTAGGAGGGGTGAGTGCAGAGGACTCCCAGCAGTGCCCATACATAGGAGGGGAGTGTGGATATGAATCCCAGCAGTGCCCAGACATAGGAGGGGTGGCTGGATATGACTCCCAGCAGTGCCCAGGTATAAGAGGGGGGGTGGATATGACTCCCAGCAGTACCCAGACATAGGAGGGGGGTGCGGATATTTCTTACAGCAGTGCCCAGACATAGGAGGGGGATGTGGATATGACTCCCAGCAGTGCCCAGGCATAGGAGGGGGTGTGGAAATGACTCCCAGCAGTGCCCTGACATAGAAGGGGGTTTGGATATGACTCCCAGCAGTGTCCAGACATAGGAGGGGTGAGTGCAGAGTTGAATTTACAGGAATTTGTATAGCGCTCATATACCACGCGGTTTCTTGGCGCTTGTAGGATACTTAACCCATGGCTGTGGTGACAGAGTTACTGGGGTGGGAAAGCATGAGAAAATAAGAAAGTCTTAAGGGCCCTGTGGAATTTGAGATATGAAGAGATAGATCTAATATGGAAGGGAAGAGAGTTCCAGAAGGTGGGTGCAAGGACGCTAAATTTCAGGCCCCCAGATTTCTTTTTCTTGAACCGGGAGACAGAAAGAAAAAATTTAGTGGAAGAGCGGAGTTCTCTATTGGGGCAGTAAGTAATAATGGCGGAGGAGATGAACTTGGGGGCAGTTCCCGCCAAGGCCTGAAATGTGGTACATCAGAATTTAAAGAGAGCCCGTTCCTTGATGGGCAGCCAATGTAAGGATTGGAGAAGGGGGGTGGTGTGATGGAATCTGGGCAGGCCATAAATCAGGCGGGAGGATGGATTTTGTACTAGCTGAAGGTGACGCAAGGCATAAGCAGGAGCGCCGTTGTATACAATGTTCCCGTAGTCCAGCCGGGACAGGACCATTGCCATCAAAATTAATTTAAGGGCAGGGACAGAAAAAAAACGAGAGATTTCACGTATAGTGCGGAGAGCAAAGAAACAAGAAGAAACAACAGAACTAATCTGAGAGTGAGGAGTAAGATGTTTATTGAGTGAAATCCCTAAGGTTTTTACAGAAGGAGAGGGTGTGGGGGAGGTGTTCAGGGAGGGAGGCCAAAAGTTGGGGAAGCAGGTACTGGGAGTGCTACCAGTGACAACAAGTTCAGTCTTGTCCGGGTTTAATTTCAAATGGTTACCATTCATCCAATCACTGATAAACAGCATGACAGACTGAAAATTAAGTTTGCTGGTTGGGGAGTGTGACAAATTGAAAATGAGTTGGAGGTCATTGGCATAGTTATACACGGTGACCTCCATTTGCTGAAGTGCAAAAATAAGTGGAAAAATATAAAGATTGAATAATAGAGCAGAGTACTCCCAGTAGTGACCAGACATAGGAGGGGTGGCTGGATATGACTCCCAGCAGTGCCCAGACATAGGAGGGGTGAGTGCATAGGGCTCCCAGCAGTGCCCAGACATAGGAGGGGGGTGTGGATATGACTCCCAGCAGTGCCCAGGTATATGAGAGGGTGTGGATATGACTCCCAGCAGTGCCCTGACATAGGAGGGGGATGTGCAGAGGACTCCTACCAGTGGTCAACAGCATGGGGGTGGGTGTAGGGTCATGGCTAGAAGGCTGGAAGGGGGTGTTGAAGAAGGTTACACTTTGGACAACCCTATCACCACTACTGTGTACGCACAAGCCCAATTGCAATCATCCCATATGGTCCAGGTACACACCCATGGACCATGCTCAATGTTTAGGGAGTGAGAAAGTTCTGACAACATAGCTGGCACTGGACCATGGTGAATGCTGCACAAGGTGATCCTGTGACCAGTGCAAACACTAACACCAGGACAACAAGGTCAGATATCTTAAACCGGAACTCACCACCACGGTTATGGCAGCATGCTCCATGGGGGGACAGCCACACCATGAGTGAGGCCCAGTTGAAATGCACACTCCAACTATCAGCACAGCCTGTCACACACACCCCTTACATAAACATAGCCAGCTGGAACAGGCAATGTAGTGGCCCACTATCACAACCCTCCTGTAATACTGCAAATACTGATCTGATGAAGCATTTAAGAAAAAATTGCACAGGCCTGTATCATAAGTCACTTGCACTTATACCACGATGACATAGCTACATCTTACTGATGCAGCGGACGCACAAATATTACTGAAATGGTGCTGGGTATTGACAAGAAGATGCACCTGGGAGATGTGTCATGTTCTAAAGCCCTGCGGCAGAAGTATGTGGACTGGTCATGGTGTGTTCGTGTTGTGGTGTGTGGAGGCTGCCCGTCACAGCACATCCACACCTCCCAAAAGTGGCTGAGTGAAATTTTAAAAATTTCACTCAGCCACTTTTATGCGCATGCCGCCTCAAAAACCTGTGCATGCCTGAATCTGACGTAAGGAATGACACAGCATTGTGCAGATAGTGCCACACAGAGCATTGCTGGATCTGCGTTGCACCAGCGACACAACTTAAGCAATGTGCCACTTCCATGGCACAGATGTGGGACGCAGCTGTACTGTTATCACACTATGTAGAAAGGTGGAGGCAGCACCAGTTTAGAAAGAAACTTGCAAAGGCATCTAGTCGTATCAAATTTCTTTTTATTGTTCTTTTTTCAAAAGTGCACAAGACAACCAACGCGTTTGCTCCCATCAGGACATCAAGGTCAGATATCTTAAACCAGAACTCACCACCACGGTTATGGCAGCATGCTCCATGGGGGGACAGCCACACCATGAGTGAGGCCCACACTACAGGTGGCTCAGGCAAAAATCATTCCTAGTATAATCTATTATTATCAATGGTTTTATGTAAATCTATAGGACATCCACTCCCCCATTATGTCGTTTATCTTAGATGTCCACTATATCAATCTTATGGCGCCTCAATTACCTTTTATGTCTATTGTATATGGATATCTTTCATTGGTATTGACATTTCTTTATTATCAATAATTTTCAGTTGACAATTTCATTCATCTGAAGCTCAACCCAACTTTATACTGCCTTGCAGTCTCTGGAATATTCAAACCAGACCTTGATTTTCATTCTGGTGAGACTTGCCTTCCATTTAAATCATGTTGTATCTATTCCTCTATAGGTACCATCTCAGACGTAGGTAGCACCAAGCAATTTCATTGCTAGTCTTTTCTGTCCCCTTAGTGGGTCGAATTTTTTCTATTGAATTTTTTCTGTTGAATCTTAGAACTAACAACGATTATATTGTAGGTCTTGTTCCCCTCCCTCACTCCCTTTTTTCACCCACTTTTCTCTTTCTTTTTCATTCCTTTTTTTCACTCCCCTTTCCCCAGTCTGTCCTTTTTACATACATTTCCTAACTCATTTCTTTTACAAGAAAGGGGGACTCATTTAGGCTATGTCCCTTAGAGAATTGAAGAATTGAGTTTTTCTCTCATGTATATTTATTGTTGTTTAGAGTTTCTTTGTTTGTATTTCTTCCTGTATTAGTAGTGATTGTATTATTTTGTCTCGTGCCATTTCCTTTTCCGCCTTCTTTTTTAGAAAAATGGTCATGATAGAGTCATGTGTGTTGTATTCATGTTTTCTAACTGTCCATATTGAATATATTACCATTAAAATTGTATATTTATATATGTTTCACGATTGTTTTCAGCCCTGACAAAGCTCCCGGGGTGGGAGCGAAACGCGTTGGCTGTCTTGTGCACTTTTGAAAAAAGAACAATAAAAAGAAATTTGATACGACTAGATGCCTTTGCAAGTTACTTTCTAAACTGGTGCTGCCTCCACCTTTCTACATAATGTGATAACAGTACAGCTGCGTCCCACATCTGTGCCATGGAAGTGGCACATTGCTTGAGTTGTGTCGCTGGTGCAACGCAGATCCAGCAATGCTCTGTGTGGCACTATCTGCACAATGCTGTGTCATTCCTTACGTCAGATTCAGGCATGCACAGGTTTTTGAGGCAGCATGCGCATAAAAGTGGCTGAGTGAAATTTTTTAAATTTCACTCAGCCACTTTTGGGAGGTGTGGATGTGCTGTGACGGGCAGCCACCACACACCACAACACGAACACACCATGACCAGTCCACATACTTCTGCCGCAGGGCTTTAGAACGTGACACATCTCCCAGGTGCATCTTCTTGTCAATACCCAGTACCATTTCAGTAATATTTGTGCGTCCGCTGCATCAGTAAGGTGTAGCTATGTCATCGTGGTATAAGTGCAAGTGACTTATGATACAGGCCTGTGCAATTTTTTCTTAAATGCTTCATCAGATCGGTATTTGCAGTGTTACAGGACGGTTGTGATAGTGGGCCACTACATTGCCTGTTCCAGCTGGCTATGTTTATGTAAGGGGTGTGTGTGACAGGCTGTGCTGATAGTTGGAGTGTGCGTTTCAACTGGGCCTCACTCATGGTGTGGCTGTCCCCCCATGGAGCATGCAGCCATAACCGTGGTGGTGAGTTCCGGTTTAAGATATCTGACCTTGTTGTCCAAGGTGTTATTATTTGCACTGGTCACAGGATCAACTTGTGCAGCATACACCATGGTCCAGTGTCAGCTATGTTGTCAGAACTTTCTCACTCCCTAAACATTGAGCATGGTCCATGGGTATGTACCTGGACCATATTAGATGATTGCAATTGGGCTTGCGCGGACACAGTAGTGGTGATAGGGTTGTCCAAAATTTAACCTTCTTCAACACCCCCTTCCAGCCGTCTGGCCATGAGCCTTGCACCCACCCACATGCTTTTGACCACTGGTAGGAGTCCTCTGCACATCCCCTTCCTATGTTAGGGCACTGCTGGGAGTCATATCCACACACCCCTACTATGTCTGGGCATTGCTGGGAGTCCTCATCATTCACCCCTGGAACTGGTGGGAGTCATATCCAGCCACCCCTCCTATGTCTGGCCACTGCTTGGAGTCCTCTGCACTCACCCCTCCTATGTCTGGGCACTGCTGAGAGTCATATCCTTCCACCACTCCTATGTCTGGGCACTGCTGGGAGTCCTCTGCTCTCACCCCTCCTATGTCGAAGCACTGCTGGGAGTCCTCTGCACTCACCCCTCCTATGTCGAAGCACTGATGGGAGTCCTCTGCACTCACCCCTCCTATGTCTGGGCACTGCTGGGAGTCATATCCAGGCACCCCTCCTTTGTCTGGGCACTGCTGGGAGTCCTCTGCACTCACCCCTCCTATGTCTGTGCACTGCTGGGAGTCATATCCAGCCACCCCTCTTATGTCTGGGCACTCCTGGGAGTCCTCTGCACTCACGCCTCCTATGTTTGGGCACTGCTGGGAGTCATATCAACACCCCCTCCTATATCTGGGCACTGCTGGGAGTCATATCCAGCCACTCCTCCTATGTCTGGGCACTGCTGGGAGTCATATACAGCCACTCCTCCTATGTCTGGGCACTGCTGGGAGTCATATACAGCCACCCCTCCTTTGTCTGGGCACTGCTGGGAGTCCTCTGCACTCACCCCTTCTATGTCTGGGCACTGCTGGGAGTCCTCTGCACTCACCCATCCTATGTCTGGGCACTGCTGGGAGTCCTCTGCACTCACCCCTCCTATGTCTGGGCACTGCTGGGAGTCCACTACACTCACCCCTCCTATGTCTGGGCACTGCTAGGAGTCATATTCAGCTACCCCTCCTATGTCTGGGCACTGCTGGGAGTCCTCTGCACTCACCCCTCCTATGTCTGGGCACTGCTGGGAGTCATATCCAGCCACCCCTCCTATGTCTGGGCACTGCTGGGAGTCCTCTGCACTCACCCCTCCTATGTCTGGGCACTGATGGGAGTCATACCCACACCCCCCTCCTATGTCTAGGCACTGATAGGAGTCATTTCCAGCCAACCCTCCTATGTCTGGGCACTGCTGGGAGTCATATCCAGCCAGCCCACCTATGTCTGGGCACTGCAGGGGTTCCTCTGCACTCACCCCTCCTATGTCTGGGCACTGCTAGGAGTCCTCTACACTCACCCCTCCTATGTCTGGGCACTGCTGGGAGTCATATTCAGCTACATCTCCTATGTCTGGCACTGCTGGGAGTCCTCTGCTCTCACCCCTCCTATGTCTGGGCACTGATGGGAGTCATATCCAGCCACAGCCCCCCCAACAATGTCTAGGCACTGCTGGGAGTCCTCTGCACTCACCCCTCCTATGTCTGGGCACTGCTGGGAGTCATATCCATACCCCCTCCTATGTCTGGGCCCTGCTGGCAATCCTCTGCACTCACCCCCTCCTATGTCTGGGCACTGCTGTGAGTCATATCCACACCCCCCCCTTCTATGTCTGGGCACTGCTGGGAGTCTTATCCAGCCACCCCTCCTATGTCTGGGCACTGCTGGAAGTCATGTCCACACACCCCGATGTGACCCACCGTAGCACAACATAAATGGCCTGTGTGCGGGTCGTATCACTATTGCAATGTTGAAATACGCAAGCGTGTGACGCACTGTACCCCAACATTAATGTTGTGTATGCGGGGCGTATCACTATTCCAATGGTGATATGCGTGAGCGTGTTATGCACCGTACCCCAATACTAATGGCGTGTGTGCGGGTCTTATCACTATTGCAATGGTGATATACGCGAGCGTGTGATGCACCGTACCCCAACATGAATTACGTGTGTGCGGGTCATATCACTATTGCAATGCTGATATACGTGAGCGTGTGATGCACCGTACATGTACACTTCCATTGTAGCGGTACGTTGTTCTCACCGTATGGGCTGTCGTCGTTTTCTTTGCACCAGGTCGTAGGCGTACAGGACTGGGATGACACGGTCGATGGGGTTCATGGCGTGTCTGTCGCGTACCTGGATGCGGTTCAGGCCAAACTCTGTTGTTACAGTAGTTTTCAGTTCCCGTAGCAATAGGGTCGGAGCTCGTTCTTGCTGGTCCGGAAACTGCTGCCTGTTTATGTACGGATGGCGTGTACAGCATGACCCGGATATGAATTGTATGTATTTTTGGTTGTTATGGTGTTTGGTACGATTCGTACGGAGATATGCTTTGGGTTAGGATCGTACTTCAGCATACGTATGGGTGGGGACGTTGTAGGTGTACGAATCGCATGGGAAAAATAGACCGTCCTGTGATTCGTGGGGGATTTTACAGGATCGGAATTGGCCTCATAATGGCATCTAGAACCTATCAGATCAGGAATACCCCTTTACCCCAATAACCCTCATCTTGTGCTTTTGCTATCTTTCTCTAAAGCCTCAATGGTTCAAAGGTGGTGTTGAAATCTCCCCCAGTAATTACTTCACAATCTTTGCTATATGAATTTAGAATAATATTCATTTGGTATAAAGTTCCTGATTCTGATGATTTAAGGCCTGACTTATAGTTTTGTAGATAGGAAAATCCATTCAAATTTGAAGAATATCTCATCCATCGTATTGCAACGGCATTATATACTGTAGTACTTGTGATACATCAAATGGAATATATGTCATGTTTGTGATGGAGTATCCCATCCACCAAATTCTAACTCAGATCCTTAAGTAGACTTCTGCTATATATAATAATTAACAGAAGGGTTTTCTAATTTTTCATTGAGATCTTTAAGACTTTGGTATTTGATGTGTTTGTTCCTATTTGCTTTGCATGGCAATGTGTTTACCCAAATACACAAGCCACCTACTGGTCTACCTGCTCTAGATTGTTCTTTTATTATCTGAATGTTCCTATTTCCCAACATATGATACTACCTTAAAGCCTATGTCTCTTGCATTAGGCAAAGATCAAATGTGTCCATGAACAGCCCCCAATCAGTATCACTTGACTTTTTTTTTAAGCCTGAGTGGATTTCACAGAATTCCGCTACACGGAACCCCACAAAGTGATGAAAAACTCCACCAAGCTACGCGGAGTTCAGCTAGCAGCGTGGCTTACCTCTTGCCATTCGCACTGATTTTAGTGACGGGTGTTTGTCCCATGCTGTAAAATCAGCATGAAAGGCATCTCACAGAGTGCAAGGGGGCACTGATTCTTTCTGCCACTCAAGTAGCTTTTCTAATCAAGTGTAAGCTTCCTCAACATGAAAGGATGTTTCATGGATGGTTACTACTGCTCGCGTAGAGAAATCTCGCTGGGAAGTCGTCTAGAGTTGCATTTTCCACTCTCATGCTTGCCAACTTACCGTAATGTGTACCGCAAAAGGAGTTCACCGCCCAGGCTCAGAAATATTCCAGTAAACCATAGCGATCTTTCATGGTGAACAGGTGTCCCGGGTTATTGAGTTAGATTCTGAATATTCAACCCCTTTCCATGTTGCATAGTAGATATTATTGGAACAAATGTGTTGGACTTGGCCCTTCTGGCAGGTTCACCCCTGAACTTTTTGCCTAGTGATTTCTGGTCTTTGCGCACTTTGACACTGTGGCGCAGTGTAAAGTGCGTGCTCTCCCTGAGTGCGTGTGTGAGATTGGCCTGCTCTCCCGTAGGAATGCATGGGGAATGTCTGTGTCCCTGGTAGTTCCTGATGCGTGAGGCGTGCATGGTCAAGTTTGGTATGTGCGAACTCGGGAGAGTGAATGCTTCGCAACGATGTATGTGACATGGTTGTGTCTGGTGCGGAAGCGCCACTTCTAAACATGACTGTGTATGTGCTGTGAAGGTGCTGGCGTGTGATTGGCTGGAGCTGGCTGGGATGCCAGGCTCCAGGAAGTCTGTGTGGGTCTGCCCCGGTGGTGAATGGAGAGATTAGCATGCTGATGTGAGGGAAGGGCTACGCCTGTGTCCTGAATGAGGCTGGGTTTCCCCCACACAATACTGGCTCCGCCCCCTGTGGTGCGACTGATGACCCTAGCCTGCCTGATGAATGAAAGGGGTGGTTGAGCCATCAACAGTGCTCACAGACCAGCTGCGACTGATTCTGCCCCCACCCTGCACCTACAGACAAAAGAAAAAGGTGTATAAAAGAGGGGCTGTGACCCCATGAAAATGTTCTTGTTTGCTGCTTGAATCTTCCAGGGGCGTGCTGCTGCTTGGGCCCAGGGGAAGGCTTGCCTCCCCTGGGCTCTGCCCAGCCCCTGGCTTGCTGATGGACCCCTGAAGGACTGAATTGCTGACCTTTCCCCTCCTAGCGCAAGGAGCGCTTTCATTTGCCTGCCTGGGCAGAGCGCTGTCGTTTTCCCTCTGAGGGAAGCGCTCCTGCCCTTTTTAGTGCCCCAGAGTGCTTCGTTGCACTTTATCCCTAATTGACGGGTGCCACCCCGATTATGGCGCCCTTTGCGAGTGCCCACCTCGCTTCACTGTTTTCTTTTGGTCTCGAGGGTGTCCACCCCCCTTAAATGCCCCCGAGAATCACCGCCGCGGCCCGAGCGCCGCAAAACAGGAAGCCAGGCACTACGGTGCCTGACGCGGGGCGGGACTTCCGGTTTGCCGGAGGAAGTCCCGCCCGCCGCCGCGCTGTGATTGGCTGCCCACCGCCGCCGACCGGAAGGGGATTGAGGCTGAGCGATGGCCGCCCGGGGCAGCCAGCAAAGTGCAGCGCCGGTGTTGTGGGGCTCCCATGTAATGGAGGGAGCCCCGGCCAAGGAGTCCAGCCCGCAGCACCGGAGGGCCCCGAGGAGCGGGAGCTCTCCTTCCCCCCAGCCGCCGCGAGACCGGTGAGTGCCTGTGAAGGGAGGGGGGGCGTCGGGGCTCATTGCCCACCCCTCCCCTCTAAGTGGAAGGCTCGTGGGGGCCTTACCTGCTCTTGAGCCTAATGAAAGGCTCCGGGGGCAGTTCAGTTATTTCGAGCCGAGGGGCTCAAGGCGCCCCATGTGTGGAGGAGCCACGAGAGGCTCCAGCCGGCACCTATTGTATTTAGAGCCACGAAGGCTCCAACGATGGGGACATTGATTTCTTTCAGGAGCCAGAGGGCTCCCCCACGCTGGGCAGTAGTGTTTCTTGAGCCTAGATGGCTCTACCCAGGGGCATATTTGTTTTCAGAGCCAGAGGGCTCCAACCTATTGCGCAGTTTTGCTTCCTGAGGGGCTAGTGAGAGCCCCTGTCGCAGATTTGTTTTCCAACTGCCCAGCAAGTAGTGGGCAGCTGCACCGTTTAGGTTTTCCTTCCTAGGGACATGTGTTCTATGGACTTTAGGAGTGAGGCGCACTCCTTCATCCCTGGCCTTTCCCCAGCTGCGCAGCACTTAGTGCCAGCTGCAGCGTTTAGGCCCCCTGTTCTGTCCCTCAGCTGCCCAGCACTTTGTGGGCAGCTGCTACGTTTGGGTTTTGGCGCAGTGGCGCAACCTAGACCCTGGACTTTAATGTAAGTTCTATGCTAATGTGAATTATGCAAAGTGTTCTTTGCTGCACCTCTGAATGTTGTGTAGATGCATCATGTGCCTTGTTCCTTACACCGCTGAACGTGTGTTGATGCGTCATATGTTCCTTACACCGCTGAATGTGTTGTTGATACATCATGTGTTTTCCTTCCCTGCACCTCTGAATGTATGTTTATGCATCATGTGTTCTGTCCCCAGGTCTATACCCCTAAATGTATGGTGATATTTAGTTGGTTGTTCTTGCTAGTGCAGGTGGTGCTAGTAAGGTCCTGGTTCCCTGCGTGACCTGTTCCTAGGGTGGTTAGGATTGCGTAGGGGGTACTTACCTGATTACCAGTAGTTACTTGTATTGAGCTACAGTGATTTTCTGTTATATTCTAAGTGCTATTCCAAGGGTGTGGTACTGAGCTCGCCCCCTGACCAGAGTCCCAGGACCAGTGGACTCTATTGTGCCTGCCCTGACAAATTGCTGGGACTTGTCTGATCTCTCTTGGGCCCCTGGGGCCTCGCTGAAATGTGCCTCGCTCATTCCCCTCGGCAGCTCGTGCACGGCAGCCCATCCAAGCCTCGAGCGGCACCGCTCTCCCCTGAGCCGCGCCGCTTCGCTGGGTCGCCTGCAGCCTGCCTTCCCCTCCTCTTCTGAGCCGCACACATTGGTCGCCCCAGAGAAACGCTTGTACCTTGCCGGTGGCCCGCTCAAGCCTCGAGCCGCACCACTCTCCCCTGAGTCGTGCCGCTTCGCTGGGCCGCCCGCTCAAGTTTACTAAGAAGGTCACTCGCATTATCCTTGCAACCAGGTCGGGAGGTACTGTCCATTAGGCTCTATGTTTAAGTTCTAGGCCTACAAGTATTGTGTTCTAAAAGTGCTGATTCCTGACAGTGGTCCAGGTGGCCCTGTCTTGTAAATATCCCTTGTAAATTCTGCCCGTGCCTCTGGCACAATGTAAAGTGTGTGTTTTATCTAATGTATGTTTATTGGAATACAAAGGCTATTTTTATATATACCCTTGTGTGGAGTTTCCTTTGTGGTGGGCCTTGGGTGTTGTTGCTGGGGTGCGTGCGCAAATACTTAACTCATATCGCCTCCAAGTTTAGCCTTGCTGCTCGCGCCACGTTACCTAGAGGGCGAGTAGGGGTTATCTTGGCGTGTAACTCCCTTGCCCTGACCTTAGGAATGGTGATCCCTGACTGACCTCGACGCGAGTCTTGGCCAGCCAGGGTCCCATTTCTAACATTGGACGCAGCGGTGAGGATAAGGATTTGTGTTTGCGATGTACCACAGTGGCAACGGGCCACACTACAAAACTCTGCATTTTAGATAATCACATTTTGGGGATTATTGTATGGAGTTTGCTAAAAATGTCATTTCTGTGGAAATGTGTTTCTTGTGCACTTTGAGTTAGGTGTCCCTAGCTCGGGAGGGTAGATCATCCCCCTAAGTGCAGTGTGTTTTCTGGATTCACCATGAGGGTGGGATCCAGTGGTGGCAGCATAAGTGTGTTCAGTGCATGTGTCCCCTGTCCCTGTCCTGGAGTAATGGTACCTGTGTCACGTGTGGTCAGGTTGAGAAATCAGGGGTGGTAGAAACTGCCTTACCAGTCTGGGGAGGGGTGTGTGTGGACGAATGGTGTGTTGCACTGGACGTGTGTGTGAGTTCTGTGGATGGGGAGCTTGCTGAATGCTTGTGTACTCTTGTTTTGCTCAGATACCTAAAGTTCCATGTGTTAAACTTTTCCCAAGAACGTCTGCAGACAGTGGAGCTGGCTTTTGATTTTCTGTGGTCTATTTAGAGACAGATGTTTGGAGTTGGTAATGTTCTGGGAGTAGAGAGGCATAGGGGATGGAGTGATTCCAAAAGGAGTGGCTGAGGTGTCTTCTAGCCCAGTGTGGTGGAAGAGGTTAAGTGTAGCCCAGCTAGGTCTCGGTGTAGGGGCTCACGTCCTATCTCAAGAGGAGAAGGATTTGGTGGGACTGCATGTCTCCAGGTGCCCGAAACCCAGTGTCAGGGCCTGGAATGTTTCTGAAGGGAACATCAGGTCAGGGGCCTAGGCTGTACCAATAGGTCATTTGAGGAAGATCTCCCAGAGTGTTTGAAGAAGGTAGAACATCAGTGAACATGATTTCATGGGTGGGCCTGAATCTCATGGGAGTTTCCCCTGCCCCTGTGCCATTGTGTTAATTGTTGGGGAGTGACCCTAAGGAAAGGTTCTGGTCTTCCAGCCCAGTGTGGTGGAAGTGGCTCAGAGGAGCACAAGCCTGGTCTTCGTAGTCTGAGTGTTTTGTTTTGGGGACACCAGGTGAGGGAGCCTAGCATGTCCGTATGGAGCGTCCTTCTAGGGAGATCTCCCAGTGTGGAGAGAACGTGGAGCGCCTGTAAGCAGGGCTCTAGTAATTCTGTTATCTGGCAGTACAGCTCCAGTTGGGAGGGTGCAGAAGTCCAGATGTAGGGGTGCGAGGGGGATAGGTTCCCCAGTGGAGTAACCAGTGGGTCAGGGGCCAACCAGAAGGGTTGTGTCGCCAAGGAATGACCAGGGTGATGCCACTTCTGTCCTGAGTGTCAGGCAGACTTGTACACGACACATTAGTTATGTGTCACCCTCAAGGAAGTCCTGGTGCGCCAGGCATCTGACCAAAGGGGTACGTCCCTCGGTTGGGGAGCCAGTAGCCGGTGTGTCCGGATCTGGACGTAAGGCAACTGTATGTAGTGTCCTGAAGGAACTCCTGCCTGAAGAGAAAGAACCGGGTAAGCTGTATGGGAGATTGACCTGCAGTGGTTGCCTTGCTGCTGAAGGAGGAGTGAATTCGAATCCCAGGTGGTAGACCAGTTAAGGGAGCTGTGACTCTGTCATGACCAGCCTGGTGTCCTGTAGGCACCGCACTGAGCCGCGTCTGCCTTTGGCCACGCAGCCTATGCCGCTTGCCGTCCCCGTCTCGACGCGGTCCGCGAGCCGCTGCCTGCGCCGCATCTGGCAACCCGCAAAGTGCAACGCCTCACTACACCGATCTTGTGCTGGTCTGACCGTGGTCACTGCTGCTGAGGGAGTAAAGGTCCCGAACTGGTGGGAGAGTTGTGTTCTGGAGGGTGCTTCAGAAGTAGAGGTAGGGTGGGGCATTCTTGCCCGTGACCTCTGGTCAGCCTGAGGGTGCGGACCCTAGGTTGAAGAATCAGTGGTAGTTTGGAACTACACTGAGAAAGGGAGTGGAGAATGGCTATGTAGGCCAGGGGTTACCTCCCCCCACTCTGTGGATTGGTAGGGACCAGTGGTATCTGGGTGGCCTAGGGCCTGGTCCTAGTCGTGGACAACTAAGGAGTACCAGTGGGGTAGCCTAATTGGGCCTGTTTTTTTTTTAAGTATGTGCTTGTCTTATGGATAGACGTGGCGTAGAACCGGAGGGTGTCCCTGCAGTGAGGGCCCGCGTCCGTGTTCTATCGCCCCAAGCAGGGAAGTCCATCACGGTGGTGATTGTTCTCCCCTGCGTTTTGGCTGGAAGGGGGTCGTGTTGGACTTGGCCCTTCTGGCAGGTTCACCCCTGAACTTTTTGCCTAGTGATTTCTGGTCTTTGCGCACTTTGACACTGTGGCGCAGTGTAAAGTGCGTGCTCTCCCTGAGTGCGTGTGTGAGATTGGCCTGCTCTCCCATAGGAATGCATGGGGAATGTCTGTGTCCCTGGTAGTTCCTGATGCGTGAGGCGTGCATGGTCAAGTTTGGTATGTGCGAACTCAGGAGAGTGAATGCTTTGCAACGATGTATGTGACATGGTTGTGTCTGGTGCGGAAGCGCCACTTCTAAACATGACTGTGTATGTGCTGTGAAGGTGCTGGCGTGTGATTGGCTGAAGCTGGCTGGGATGCCAGGCTCCAGGAAGTCTGTGTGGGTCTGCCCCGGTGGTGAATGGAGAGATTAGCATGCTGATGTGAGGGAAGGGCCGCGCCTGTGTCCTGAATGAGGCTGGGTTTCCCCCACACAATGCTGGCTCCGCCCCCTGTGGTGCGACTGATGACCCTAGCCTGCCTGATGAATGAAAGGGGTGGTTGAGCCATCAACAGTGCTCACAGACCAGCTGCGACTGGTTCTGCCCCCACCCTGCACCTACAGACAAAAGAAAAAGGTGTATAAAAGAGGGGCTGTGACCCCATGAAAATGTTCTTGTTTGCTGCTTGAATCTTCCAGGGGCGTGCTGCTGCTTGGGCCCAGGGGAGGGCTTGCCTCCCCTGGGCTCTGCCCAGCCCCTGGCTTGCTGATGGACCCCTGAAGGACTGAATTGCTGACCTTTCCCCTCCTAGCGCAAGGAGCGCTTTCATTTGCCTGCCTGGGCAGAGCGCTGTAGTTTTCCCTCTGAGGGAAGCGCTCCTGCCCTTTTTAGTGCCCCAGAGTGCTTCGTTGCACTTTATCCTTAATTGACGGGTGCCACCCCGATTATGGCGCCCTTTGCGAGTGCCCACCTCGCTTCACTGTTTTCTTTTGGTCTCGAGGGTGTCCACCCCTCTTAAATGCCCCCGAGAATCACCGCCGCGGCCCGAGCGCCGCAAAACAGGAAGCCAGGCACTACGGTGCCTGACGCGGGGCGGGACTTCCGGTTTGCCGGAGGAAGTCCCGCCCGCCGCCGCGCTGTGATTGGCTGCCCACCGCCGCCGACCGGAAGGGGATTGAGGCTGAGCGATGGCCGCCCGGGGCAGCCAGCAAAGTGCAGCGCCGGTGTTGTGGGGCTCCCATGTAATGGAGGGAGCCCCGGCCAAGGAGTCCAGCCCGCAGCACCGGAGGGCCCCGAGGAGCGGGAGCTCTCCTTCCCCCCAGCCGCCGCGAGACCGGTGAGTGCCTGTGAAGGGAGGGGGGGCGTCGGGGCTCATTGCCCGCCCCTCCCCTCTAAGTGGAAGGCTCGTGGGGGCCTTACCTGCTCTTGAGCCTAATGAAAGGCTCCGGGGGCAGTTCAGTTATTTCGAGCCGAGGGGCTCAAGGCGCCCCATGTGTGGAGGAGCCACGAGAGGCTCCAGCCGGCACCTATTGTATTTAGAGCCAACGAAGGCTCCAACGATGGGGACATTGATTTCTTTCAGGAGCCAGAGGGCTCCCCCACGCTGGGCAGTAGTGTTTCTTGAGCCTAGATGGCTCTACCCAGGGGCATATTTGTTTTCAGAGCCAGAGGGCTCCAACCTATTGCGCAGTTTTGCTTCCTGAGGGGCTAGTGAGAGCCCCTGTCGCAGATTTGTTTTCCAGCTGCCCAGCAAGTAGTGGGCAGCTGCACCGTTTAGGTTCTCCTTCCTAGGGAAATGTGTTCTATGGACTTTAGGAGTGAGGCGCACTCCTTCATCCCTGGCCTTTCCCCAGCTGCGCAGCACTTAGTGCCAGCTGCAGCGTTTAGTCCCCCTGTTCTGTCCCTCAGCTGCCCAGCACTTTGTGGGCAGCTGCTACGTTTAGGTTTTGGCGCAGTGGCGCAACCTAGACCCTGGACTTTAATGTAAGTTCTATGCTAATGTGAATTATGCAAAGTGTTCTTTGCTGCACCTCTGAATGTTTTGTAGATGCATCATGTGCCTTGTTCCTTACACCGCTGAACGTGTGTTGATGCGTCATATGTTCCTTACACCGCTGAATGTGTTGTTGATACATCATGTGTTTTCCTTCCCTGCACCTCTGAATGTATGTTTATGCATCATGTGTTCTGTCCCCAGGTCTATACCCCTAAATGTATGGTGATATTTAGTTGGTTGTTCTTGCTAGTGCAGGTGGTGCTAGTAAGGTCCTGGTTCCCTGCGTGACCTGTTCCTAGGGTGGTTAGGATTGCGTAGGGGGTACTTACCTGATTACCAGTAGTTACTTGTATTGAGCTACAGTGATTTTCTGTTATATTCTAAGTGCTATTCCAAGGGTGTGGTACTGAGCTCGCCCCCTGACCAGAGTCCCAGGACCAGTGGACTCTATTGTGCCTGCCCTGACAAATTGCTGGGACTTGTCTGATCTCTCTTGGGCCCCTGGGGCCTCGCTGAAATGTGCCTCGCTCATTCCCCTCGGCAGCTCGTGCACGGCAGCCCGTCCAAGCCTCGAGCGGCACCGCTCTCCCCTGAGCCGCGCCGCTTCGCTGGGTCGCCTGCAGCCTGCCTTCCCCTCCTCTTCTGAGCCGCACACATTGGTCGCCCCAGAGAAACGCTTGTACCTTGCCGGTGGCCCGCTCAAGCCTCGAGCCGCACCACTCTCCCCTGAGTCGTGCCGCTTCGCTGGGCCGCCTGCTCAAGTTTACTAAGAAGGTCACTCGCATTATCCTTGCAACCAGGTCGGGAGGTACTGTCCATTAGGCTCTATGTTTAAGTTCTAGGCCTACAAGTATTGTGTTCTAAAAGTGCTGATTCCTGACAGTGGTCCAGGTGGCCCTGTCTTGTAAATATCCCTTGTAAATTCTGCCCGTGCCTCTGGCACAATGTAAAGTGTGTGTTTTATCTAATGTATGTTTATTGGAATACAAAGGCTATTTTTATATATACCCTTGTGTGGAGTTTCCTTTGTGGTGGGCCTTGGGTGTTGTTGCTGGGGTGCGTGCGCAAATACTTAACTCATATCGCCTCCAAGTTTAGCCTTGCTGCTCGCGCCACGTTACCTAGAGGGCGAGTAGGGGTTATCTTGGCGTGTAACTCCCTTGCCCTGACCTTAGGAATGGTGATCCCTGACTGACCTCGACGCAAGTCTTGGCCAGCCAGGGTCCCATTTCTAACAAAATGTTTCTGGTCTCCTCCTGAATTGTAGGAGGCTGAGTTCTTTTTTGGTTATGTAGCTAGGATTTTTTTACATGGTGGGTTTGTAGTCCCATGCATAACCCTCCTGCTTCTGCAGTAGGACTTGGGACCAGCGATTGCGGAGTTATTGCGGTAGGTGGATAGTTATTATCTGTTCGGCTATAAATTTTGTATTGGCTACAAAAGCTATCCTGAAGAATACCATTTTAGTCAGATAAATTTATATTTACATGCTCCCTTGCAGGTGCATTATATCTTGTTATAAGCTTTGGGAATTCAAAAACCCGACCTTTTTCTTGTCTGGGGATTCCCATTTGTTGTGTTACTTTGTTGGAGGGCTAGATTCCCCATCCCTTCAAGTCATAGAATTTTCATGTGCTTCAAATCTAGTAAATTGAATCGAGTCTTCATTGTCTGATTAATAAAAATCATTACAATCGAAAGGAAATGTAAAACCATATGCACATTAATTCATAAATTAGTTTAAGGGAGAAAATGTGGAAGCAAAACCAATTAAAAGTTTTGATGACTTCAAAACAATGAAACTGCAGATATGATGAATTAGGGATAACATGACTAACCCTGGGCATAGGACTATGCTACGGTCACAGAGCATGCGTAGTTTGCGGTACTACGCACTACGCATATTGCACGTAGCACTGTGCAAAAATGCAAAGCAAAGCAGGCATATTTTACTTGCTCACGGTCCTCAACGTCAAGTTGGAGATCGCGAGCGAGCAAAATCAACATCCAGACTGATTTGCATATAGTCATGTCCGAACTGGGGTGGCAGAGTGGGCTAAAGAACGGTGATGGATTAAACCCAGATCTTTTGACTGGGTGTGAGTGTTTGATTGATTCAGATGCTCCATCCATCACCACCCCATTTTGTACCGCTTTTGGCCGCCATAAGTGTGGCAGAGTATGCTCAGACGTGAGTCCCTTGCTCACTTTGCCACTGGATTCAAGCAAGCCGGTTGAAGACGGCTGGAATGCCAGAAACCGGTCCTTGGAAGCTTGTTTCCGGTCCAGGGAAGACATGGCTTGGCAGTTCGGGCCAGACTGTTCCCATGAGGCACAGGGTCAGACTGTTTTGCATATAGCTATGTCTGAACTGGGGTGGCAAAGTGGGCTAAAGAATGGTGATGGATTAAATCCAGATCTTTTGACTGGGTGTGAGTGTTTGATTGATTCAGATGCTCCGTACATCACACCCCCTTTTATACCGCTTTTGGCCGCCATAAGTGTGGCAGGGTATGATCAGACGTGAGTCCCTTGCTCACTTTGCCACTGGATTCAAGCAAGTCGGGCTGAAAACGGTGGGAATCGCAAGAAACCGGTCCTCTGAAGCTTGTTTCCGGTCCAGAGAAGACATGGCTTGGCAGTTCGGGCTGGACTGTTCCCATGAGGCACAGGGTCAGACTGATTTGCATATAGCCATGTCTAAACTGGGGTGGCAGAGTGGGCTAAAGAACGGTGATGGATTAAATCCAGATCTTTTGACTGGGTGTGAGTGTTTGATTGATTCAGATGCTCCGTACATCACACCCCCTTTTATACCGCTTTTGGCCGCCATAAGTGTGGCAGGGTATGATCAGACGTGAGTCCCTTGCTCACTTTGCCACTGGATTCAAGCAAGTCGGGCTGAAAACGGTGGGAATCGCAAGAAACCGGTCCTCTGAAGCTTGTTTCCGGTCCAGAGAAGACATGGCTTGGCAGTTCGGGCTGGACTGTTCCCATGAGGCACAGGGTCAGACTGATTTGCATATAGCCATGTCTAAACTGGGGTGGCAGAGTGGGCTAAAGAACGGTGATGGATTTAACCCAGATCTTTTGACTGGGTGTGAGTGTTTGATTGATTCAGATGCTCCGTCCATCACCACCCCCTTTTGTACTGTTGTTTTGTGCCCTGGCACAGGCGGTCTGTGTTTTTCCGGACTGCAGTGACAGCAGGCACATCGATGTGCTTGTGCTCACACTGCTCACTTCTCACTAGTGGAGAAATTAGGACATGACGTCATGCCAGGTAAGCGTTGTAGGGGAATGAAAATCCTTTAAAGAGAGTAATTTTCTCTCTGGATTTCCCTTCTCTTTATGAAACGCAGGAGAAGCAACATTGTCCTGGTGTCACCTGGACTTTAAGTGGAAGCTTTTTCAATATTATAAACATGCCATAGTTGCTGCTTATTTATCTTATGCGACTAACAACTATTGACAAAGCCAAGAGTCCTGACTTGTTGTAGACATGGTTTTACTTGTGTCATATCTGGATGCAATGACAGAAACAGCAAAATACAAGTCGGGCGGCACACTATGCTAAGCACAGATTTTTTAGCATACGTGTTTATAAGCCTCACCCTTAATTACATTGGCCACGCCCCTTTGAGAGATTTTCCCCCCAGTTTTTTCATCCCACTTAAAGCCCTTGTGGACGCGATACAATAAGCCCTTTATTTCCACAGAACAAGAAACTGAAAACTTTTGTTTTCAGAAGCCCTTTCTAGCAAACCTGTCACTTTTGAAAAAGCTTCTGCCAAAATATTACATTGAATGCCCCACCTTCTGTGAGGTGTGCTTTTGAAGTATGCATTCCACTATATGTTTGCATAGAAAGCTTTCTAACGCTGCCGCGGGCTCCTTGCCCCAGTCTGCTTTCTGATGAAGCCGCAGCTCATGTCAGCATTTTAAGGCAAGGCACTTGTTTTATTCCACACACCTTATTTGGTCCCGACTGGCACGGCGGAGGACTGGACCTCATGGCAACAAGGGCAGGACGAAATACCTCTAACAGTTGACTTCCTTCAAAATTTGCAATATTTTTCTACCTCACTTTGCTCTCTTTTTCTTCTACTAATCTAGACACTTTTACACCATTTTAACTCCTTAGCTGTATAGTAGCCTGTTACTATAGGTGAAACATTTTGAGCGCAATTGGCTTAATACATCTAGAGCACTGGATACCAGGGCAGGAAGAGGAGAAGAAAAGCTTAATGAACAAGCATTTGCAATGCAATAGGTCTCACATTTTCGAGAGTTTGAGCTATTGGCATAGTAAATGACAATACCTTTTATTTATGTGTTTTGAAAACTTGAAAGCGGTGCAAAATAAGCCCTTTGTACATGTAGTCCTTGCTTACAACAAGCAAGTCTGCCAGTAAAACGAGGCACAGTCACTGCCAGCCTTAGTTCTCGTAAGCAACGACTATAAGTAGAAAAGTGTGTGTTTTTGACCGCTTGCAAGTTTTTAAAACACATACATGAAAGGCATTGTCATTTTCAATGCCAATAGCACAAACTCTCACAAATGCGAGACCTATTGCATTGCAAATGCTTGTTAACATTTAGTGTGTGTCTACTCAGAGGGACATTCAAGTAGACACAAACACACCAGCACTCTTGAGCTACCTACTTCGCTTCTCGCTTGAGCAAACATGTTTGTATTTCAATCTTCAAATTAGTTTTAAGCTGATACTCAGCTACTGCGATGCAGCCTCCCCCCGCCAGTTGCTGATAGATGAGCATTGTGCAAGGATATGATAGTGTGGTTTGGGGAGGCACGTGCACTCTGAGGTACCCACAGTCTGATTTCTTCTTCATCTCTTGGCACTTGTATCTGTATTTGTCCAGCTTTAGCCCACTTGTCCTCCTTTCTATTTACTCTTTCCTATTTTCTTCAGTTTTTTCTCAAGATGGTAGAAGATGTAAGAATAAATGATGGGTAACAGGGAATCGAAGATGTAGAGTACTCCTGTTGCTGCTCACTGAAGTAGTGTGGCTCACTGGTTAGAGGCGGCAGACCAGAGAGCAGAGGACGGCCCGGGACCAGGGTTCGATTCCCGGCGCGGCAGGTTTCTGGACCAGGGTCAGCGGACTTGATAATTCTCTCGCCTCGGTGCCCACTCTGATCAGCGATCACACTCGGCAACTCTGGGCATTAGCTTGCCTCATCTTCACTAACGGCCCCACCGGGGATGCCTGGTCTCACCCTGGAGATACCCATTAAGGGACCATCTCTCAGGGAAGCCAGGAAGGGTTTTGCAGCGGTCGAAGCGCCTTGGGACCCTACGGGTAAGTAGTGCGCTATATAAATGCCAATACATACATCAGAATCAAGCCGTTTCCACTGATTTTGCAGTTATGCACTACAGCTCCTCTCCTCTGCTTGGGAGCAAAACTATTACTATTATTTAGGGCTGAAATATACTTGCTGGCTTGTTGTTGCTATTGTGGGGAGGAGGTGTGGGGGCACTTGCTTCACCTGGATTCCACTGGCCCTGCTGCTAGAGCCACTCGCCCTGCTAATGAGCCAAGTCTAAATCTCGATCTCTGTCCCAGGAGAGCTTTGGTGTAGGGTTGGGGGAGAGGGGGAGGGAGAGCCACGGGGCATATTATCAAGGGGGTTTATCTCTGCTTTTTTGGCTTTAAAAGCCAAGAAAGCGGAGATAAAATTATCTCCCTATTACCTAGCTGTCGCTAACACCAGTTAGCGAAAGCTAGTAGGAGATAGCGACCATCTTGGGCCCCACTTTGCATGTCAGTGATATTTATCACTAATGACATGCAAAGTGGGCGTGCCAAAATGTTAGCGGCTGAAAACAGTCGCTAACATCACTATCTTCTATTACCAACTTTTGGAGATATTCGCGCTAAGCGCGAATATCTCCAAAAGCTAACACCTGCCCTGAGCAGTTCTTAGCCATGCTATCCAATGGGAGGTGGATACCATGGCTAAGAGCATTAGCTCGCTAAAGCATGAATATCGCTGACTTTTCAGCGATATTCATGCATTGAGGTCGATTTTTATCGCATTTGCGATAAACCTTGGTAATACCAAGGTTTATCTGCAATAAAAATCGCCGCAGCTCAGCGTTAATTTTTTCACGCTAACCAAGCAATAGCGATAATTATCGCTATTGCTTGGTAATATGCCCCCACATTCCTGGCTCCATGCGCCCTGCACTGCGGGTACAGGGTCCAGGGCTGGGAGGGTGGGACATGGTTCAAAATGCAAACCTCCTCACTGGGTGCCATGCTGACGGTGGGATCCTGAAGCTGTGAGGTTATTGCCATTAAGTTCTGCGAGCCCCCATAAGCTAGCGACTGCACTGTGATGTGATGCAGATGCTCTCCCACGGCTCTGTGGCATGCGAGTTGGATCCTGAGCAAGGTCGCAAGATCGCTTAGGCTGCAATAGTTGTATTGAGGTACAATAGAGAGCCCCACAGGCCCCTGCAAGCCACACCTGGGCCTCTCCAGGCCACTTCCGTGGTGGGGGCTGGGGGGGGGAGGGTGGATTTGGAAAAGACACAGGAGCACACGTTCAGTGCCACCTTGTCGCAGCTGTCGCAGCTGCAGAGGGATGGAAACAGGAAGCGGGAAACAATTATACTGGGCAGCACACAGTTAATCTAGATTATTCTCCTAATTTAGTGGCTCATGGTCTCTCTCGGGGATCTGCCACAGGACTTTGACGAGTAGTGGACATAAAGAACACAACCTTTAAATTGAATCTAGGAACCCTGAGGGCAATTGTTCTTTGTGCCAACCATAATTAGGCCTACAGCCAGTTTGGTATTCTTTAGGATAATCCTCATTGAGTCCTATTGACCTACCCACAACCGAATGTGGTCCTATATTGCAGCACCACCTCGTTCCATCTGCACAGCAACCAGAGACTGTGGGAGTAATCAAGACAGCTCCTGTGTGTGGGGGGGAGTGAATCTGCACACCTCCCATATGATTTGCACATGCCTGACCTCTGGTCTGCAATAACTGGGAGAAAGAGAAGCCTTCATAAAATATACACTACTTTGAGCTTTTGCTGCCCAACTCCCACCGTGCTACTGGTGATATTAATTGCCCTGGAGGGCTGAGTGAATCACTTGGGCAAGGGACCATTGACAAAATGTAGAAAGGGACCAGAGGCAGGCTAAGCTGTCATTCGACTTGAAGTGCTCCAAGAGGGACTGGACTGCTAGTTTATGGGTGGAGGTAGTGGACATGTAAGAACTGGATGGTGCAGCATGGCTACTCCTCCGTATTCTAGTAGTCTCACTTCAATTGAAGGAAAGTTAGGTACACTCATGACTAGAGTGGATAAGAGAACCACTGCCCTGGATATCCATACTAAGAGGCTAACCAATCTGAAAACTTGTATAGCCTCCCTCGGCGATAACTCTAACAACACAGCAAAGCTCTCTGACATGTCCAAGATTTTTCTGCACAACATCACATCTAAGAACAATTATTTTGTGGCCAGGTGGAGATGCAATAATCTGCGCTTGGTGAGAATTCTGGAATCTACCATCACTGGAAATATGGCAGATCATGCCAAGAACATCTTGAAGTCCCTGTTTTGCCTCAACTATTTCTTCCCCATTTTTGGAGGAGAACATTCACATAGATCCCTAGGGCCTCTCGATGGTGCACCGACAAAGCACTGCCCCCTTATTCCTCTTTCACCAGAGGGACAGCTCTGCTAGTCAAAAGTGAATGGTCCCCATGGTTGATACAACATTGTCCAAGCTGTGGTCTGCGGCAAGCACATCACCATGATCAATACTTTCAGTTCAAACACTGACAACCCAGACTTCATTACACAGCTTTAGCAAAAATGCGCCCACAAAAAAACATGCGCTATCTTATCAACACATAGCATCGTCTGGTTCTCAGCAACTACAAGGGTTGCTCTAATACTGCCAGACACACACGTAAACACTGCAGCACAAGCCCTACAAATCATCTTGAATGTGGAGGGCTTGAAAGACATATGCCACCAGAGGCATCCCTCTCTGGAGGAGGGTAAACACAGCTCCCACACCCATAACTCTGTGGTGCACATACTTTTCTAGCTGGGCTCCCAGTTCTGTGATTGGCCCAAATCGGTGGAACAACTACCATATAAATTCTCTGATCACGCGCTGTCAAGCTAGTCCTAGAGCAGCTGGCACTGAAAAACAAGGCATTCATCTGATGGCTACAGCGCTCCTTGCCACAGCATTACATGCTGAAATCAAAACTGCAATACTAAGCTATGTCAGAGACAAAGGCAATTCTGTCCATTTGATTGGCACCATATGGGAGGCCTTTAAGGCTACCCAACGTGGCATCTGCATTGTCAAACAGCATGGATTCTGTAATATGCTCCGAACGCAGCTCAACAAATTAGAAGCAGGAATTTAACAGAGTGAGGAGCATCAATGATTCCCAGATTCCACCCAGGTTCAGGTAGCGCTGGGTTCTAAGCTAGATGAGTTTAATGAGGTGACTGCTCGAGTGAGTCATAGGCTGACTGGGGCTTAAATATATGGGAGGGTGGCATGAATAAACAGAACCCTGGCCAGACTGACATGGCAGACATAGACTCCGCAGGAGATCATAGAACTTGAGAAAGAAGATGGGACAATTGTCCATGAGGTTGAGAGCATCATGGAGGAATTTGTTCAATATCGCTCTCGCCATTGCGCCTTCTGTGTGGGTAAGGACACTTCTAACTGCTCTACCTACTTTCACAGTATTGCTTGTGCTTAGCTGAAGGACCCAAGGCAACAATTCATCACTGTACCAATTACCCTCGAGGAGATTACCACAGGGATTGCATGCCTACTGATGTCCAAAGTCCCAGGAAATGATGGATTCCTGTTTTATATGGCACACGCCTCCCTGCTGGCCCCATGGCTATTGAAAGGTATACAATGAAGCACTGACATGAGAAAATGCTACCTCCACCCTCATTGTGCTGCTGAAGCCAGACAAGCCCTCCTCACAGTGCGGCTCAGGCCATCCACTTTCATTTCTAAATGTGGATACCAAAATACTTGCCAAACTGCTTGCCAATCACCTTTACCTCCTCTTCCCTTAACTGGTCCTTTCCAACCAGGCAAGCTTTATTCCTGGTAGCCCAACCTCCCACAATCTCAGAACTCTCTTTGCTGTAATGCACCAACTGAATCCAGAGCTGAATGCTGCAACTGTTTTTTTGACACTCCTAAAGTGTTTGATTCCTTAGAACAGACCTATCTAGTCAATGTCATGTCCAAGACTTTGTTACTGCTGTGGTCCGTGCAGGTAACAGTGGTGCGGCGGTGGGGTCAGGCAAGGGGGGATTTTGAGGGATGATGCAGAGGGAACATTATTTATGTATTTAATTTTCCCTCTGCACCATCCTTCAAAATCCCCCTTACCCGACCCCACTACCCCACCGCTGTTACCTGCATGGACCACGGATGCTCTGTTATCAAGCGACTTCATCAGATGGGTCTGACTGCGATACAATGGACCCACATGGAGAGTGTTAAGAAACGGCCAACCCATCCACCTCCCTGTTGCTTATTGGAAGATACACTCGCCAGGGCTGCCCACATTCACCTCACCTATACACAATGGCATCTGGACACCGTACATGTGCAATTAAACAACTGCATGCAGACATGGGTCTATAATTCACCACATGCAAGCTCATCCTTTCCCTGTATGCAGCTATTACCCTTTAGCTATGCAAATCTGCCCGGGAACCTTAGCCCTATTATTAGGGAATTCACATTATTCAAAAGCCCTATCAGGTATCGCTATGACCTGGAATCCAGCAAAACAGTCGGCACCCCAATCTGTGTACTTTAGTTTCTTCGTATATAGATAAGCCGGGACAAGCCCTCTATTATGCTGGAAAATGATGGGGTGGCTATGACAAAAATATAATGAATAAGCAGATGGAGGTGCCTCCTGGGCTCATTTATTGGGCAGACTGGCCCTGATGAAATTGGTCCTATTGGCCAGATTGCTAGACCTATTCTATAATATACCTGCCAAATTGAATCATATTTTCTTCAACACACCAAATCACTCTTGATGTCTCTTGCCCGGGTGGGAGAACAACCTAGGATCCACTAGGAGATACTTATGCTCCCATATAAGCAAGAGGGTTTGAATGCACCGGATATTAAAACAAGTTGGACCTACTATAGCCCACCTGGCAACTAACTTAATTAATACTTCGCTAGGCCAAGGACTGGTCCCCCCCAGCTGGAAGCATGCCATGGTCAAGGCACTACAGAAAAAAACAGGGCATGACCCATTAGACCTTTCCAACCTTCGTCCGATCTCTCTCCTGCCGGGCCTGAGCAAGATCGCAGAGAAGGCAGTTAACCAGCAACTATCAACCTTCCTCGAATCTAACAATCTCCTCCGACCCTCTCAGACAGGCTTCCGGCCAGGTCAAGGGACCGAGACAGCCCTCCTGAAAGTGGTAGAGGAGGCTAGATGCATCTTGGATTCAGGGGGATCGGTTTTACTGATCCTCCTGGATCTAAGCGCTGCATTCGATACAGTAGACCACAAGATCCTTATCCAGCGACTATCTGAGCTAGGAGTGAGAAGCAAGGCACTCTGTTGGCTCTCATCCTTCCTAGAAAACCGTACCTTCCAGGTCTGTGAAGGGAACACTCGATCTGACATCCTTTCCCTCCAGTGTGGGGTCCCCCAGGGCTCTTCATTGAGCCCTACACTTTTCAATACATACATGGCCCCCCTGGAGGATGTGGTCACCCCATTTGGGATAAAAGCTGTCACCTACGCTGACGACACCCAAATGATCGTTTCTTTTTCCCTCGAGGAAGAAAAAATCAAAAACCTCCATGACTGCCTTGAAGGTATACACACATGGATGTCCAACTCTAGGCTTAAGCTCAATGGCTCTAAGACCGAGCTCATGCTCCTGGGGCATCAACCACCATCCCTCCCCATTGCTATGTGGCCTTCATGCCTAGGACCCATCCCCCAGCCTAAGACTGAAATTAAAAGTCTGGGCTTCTGGCTGGAACAGAATCTTTCCATGACCACACAGGCAAAAAAAACAGCCGGCACCTGTGTTGGTCTACTAAAATCAACCAGGAAGATTCTTCCACTACTCCCGGAAACTTCCCAAAAATTGGTCATGCAAGGTCTAATACTTTCAAGATTAGACTACTGCAATGCCCTCTTTTTGGCTGCCCCTGAAGCTACGCTCAATATCCTGCAGCGAACACAAAATGCCGCTGCAAGGATTCTCACTGGTACCCCACGCAGAGTTTCTGCCAAACCTGCCTTAAAGGCATTGCACTGGCTACCGATCCGCCAAAGGATCAAATTCAAATCCTTATGCACCACGCACAGAGCCATGCAAAACTAAGGTCCCCCAATGCTGAAATCTATGCTCTACCCATACACTCCAAACAGACCCCTACGTTCAGCACAAGGAAACCTGGCCAAGGTCCACAGAATAAAAAAAGCTTGCACTGGCGGACGCCGGTTCTCGGTGGTTGCAGCAACCCTTTGGAACTCACTTCCAACCCAAATCCGGTCTGAACCCAACTATATGAAATTCCGAAAGCTCCTCAAAACCCACCTCTTCCCGCAATAACCACTTCTCCTCCTCATCTTCCATCCTCAGTTGTCTGTCTGCAATCTCAGCGCTGGGACGCTTTCGGGCAGCCATGCGCTATACAAGCTCCGATTTCATTCATTCATATTGGGGTCTATTATATCTGAGCCCAGGTGTAATCTGCGCTCAACCAGCTGCATTCGCCTTCTTTCATGACCCATGTCTCGATACGACACAATACTGCACAGCACTGCCGAGTAATGCTCGGCCCTTCGCCCCACTGCGGCTGCTCTAAGAATAATATAGTAGGATACACCAGGGCTTTAAGTGGGCCGGGTCTCTAGGGGTCTGAGTACCGGCAGTTTTTTAAAAGGGGCCTCGAAACGGGTCTCTATCGGGCTCTGTTTTGTGCGCTGGCACAGACGGTCCGTTTTTTCTGGACTGCAGTGACTCCAGTCTGGAAAAAAGAGCCAGGGCGCAAAACAGCCCGATAGAGACCCATTATGAGAGAGCAGGCACATCGATGTGCGCTGCCCACACTGCTCACTTCTCACTAGCAGAGAAGTTACGGCATGACGTCATGCCAGGTGAGGGTTGTGGGGGAAGGGAAATCCTTTTAAAGAGTCATTTTCTTTCTTGATTTCCTTTCTCTTTCTGAAACGCAAGAGCAGCAACATTGTGGTAGGTTTACCTGGGCTTTAATTGGAAGCGTTTTCAATATTATATGTAACAAGCCATAGTTGCAGCTTATTTATCTTATGTAACTAATAACAATTGACAAAGCCAATAGTCCTTACTTGTTGTAGGTACGATGTTACTTGTTGTATCCCACACCTGGATGCAATGGCAGAAACAGCAAAATACAATTCGTGTTTGGTACACTGCTAAACACAGATTTTTAGCATAAGTATTTTACAACCACGGCCCTAATTACACTGCCACGCCCCTTTGAGAGACCCCCCAGTTTTTTAATCCCACGTAAAGCCCTGGGATACACTCAGTTGGGTTGGGATAGCAAACAGCAAGGCCTAGCACAGTCTACACTCTAACTATGCCCCCAAACAGCCCTTGTCCCACCATCCCTTGTCTCTTTGGTCGTACCCTAGATTCCATCGAGAATCCTTCGTTCCAGCGTTCTACATCTTGCCACGACAACTAAAGTCAAGAAGGCTCGCTGGGGAGGTCGGGCGTTTTCACACTTAGCAGCTAAGATGTGGAACTCGCTCCCGCCGAATATGCGGGAAATTAGCAACCGGATGGTCTTTAGGAAGACATTAAAAACTTACCTGTTTGCCAAAATGTGCTAAACCTTGCTATTTGCTCATCACACTATTCAGTTCAAGCGCTGCGAGGCCTTAGGGTATGTACGCGCTATATAAATATAATTTTTCATTTCATTTCATTTCTCACTGACGAGGAACCCGCAATCCTAGACAACGGGTATGAGGCTTGCGCACTGCAGGCGCTGTATAACTAGATGAGCACTCAGCCTCATGGGCAAGGGATCGCTGCTCAGCACTGAACACCCCCACTCATCTCGGACCTAGAACGCTCTGCAAAGAACATTATTCGTCCTTCCCACGGGAGCCCCGCCATGTAAAACATTAGTACTCATTATAACCATCATATCTAATAAGCACCTAGTCACCACACTATATACACGAGTGAAGTGGAGGTTGGATCTGGGTCAGCTGATCTCTGACAAAAATTAGCAGATCAGAAGGTTGTCGCCTAGTCACCTGGCTGAATCTGATCTATTTTAATTTTTTACATCAGCTACAGAGAACCACCGTGGGCCGAGCAGGATGCAGCTGGTCCAATCTGTCTTCGATTTAAATGTACAGGAATTTATATAGCGCAAATCACCAAGCGGTTTCTAAGCGCTTGCTTAGGGAACCCGTCCTGGTATTCCCCTGTGAGATAACCCCGGCAGGGCATCCGCCAGGTGATAGCCAGGCATCCCGCCACAAGGGGCCGTTGTGGAGATTAAGCAAGCTATTGCCCAGAGTCGCAGAGTGTGAACTCGTGAATCGAGTAGGCACCGGAGCGAGAATTGTCGAGTCCATGGACATTTTAGGACTCAAGACCCCGCCGAGCCGGGAATTGAACCCTGGTGCCGGGCTCACCTCTGCTTCCAGGTCTGCCTCCTCTAACCAGTGAGCCACACTTCTCCAGTAAGCCCCACTGCGGACTTGTCCACTTCGCTTGGCATTGCCACAAATATAGGCGTTCTGGAGGGAATGGAGGGAAATCTTCACTTTCATGATTGGGTCTCAGTTATCACAATCACCCAAGACGGCTCTGCTGGGATGCGCTATTGACACACAGACCAAAGTCAAACAATGTATTACCATAGCGCTGCTTCTCGTGGTGCTGCGGGGTTGTTTGCGCATGGGGGAAGGGCAGTGGTCGAAGTGGGGAAAAAAAAGTAGGGGAACTGTGGGTGGAGAATCAGGGGGCGGGAATAACCAAAGATTTGATCAGTGGGCGGAGTCAGGGGTGTGGCTAGAAATGGCAAAACATACCATTTTAGTCCGTTTAGCATTTCACTGACCAGTTACTGCTTATAATGTTATTTAATTCAAACAATGGATAAACATGTTTATTTAAGGTTTAATTCAGGAAAAAGCAAACACTCATAGGGAATGCAGGTTTTATGTAAAGAGTGTGAAATATAAGTAGGAACAACATGTTCCCTTAATGCTTTTACTCTCATTGTTCAGAAAGCCATGAGTATTTTTTGTCTCAAACATTGAGGATATGAATACAGGGCTCCTCCATTACAAATGTGTTAAGCAGGGCTCAGAAGAGAAAGGGACTGTCAGGAGAATCTAGACTCACAGAAATCCTCAAAGGCTCCTTCATATTCATGTCAGGCTGCTAGCTGCTCAATCACAATATAGCAAAAAGAACAACTCATGAACTGAATGCAGAACAATGTCATACATTCACCCCAGTACAGAGATCTGGGCCTAAATCCATCGTTTTTTTGCTCACCATACCATTCCAGTTTGGACCCAGACATATGCAAATCAGTCTTGATCCTGCGCCCAAATGGGACCAGTCCAGTCCAAACTGCCAGGCCATATGTATTCAAGTGTCCTTTCATTCGGGAAGTGAACACAAAGCAGTACTCACTGAACTATGCACATAAAATATTGCTCTTTGATATGCATGGTACACGTTCTTTCCAGCAGGCATATTACCCCTCTGTGCTACCTTAGATGAGTAAAAACAGCTACTAGACAAAACATGCTACCATCTCTCTCCAGCAGGTACATTGATCACCAAAGTTATCTAGGCACTTTTATTGTTAACCGAAACCTGCTGAATATACAAAGAACTTTGCAGTGTTTTTAAAACTCCTGCACTTGTACAAAACCGGCCCCCTAAACTAAACTGGCCCCCTACCCTTCCAGTCGCCCTGGGAAACGCCTGATGCTTGGATTGGCCAGTCCGGCATTGTTACCTTTTTCCATGCAGTACTGCAGTTATGTATGCTTATTAGATATAAATGTCATTGATCACTGTGTTTCAAGTTTAGGGTGCACAGGTACCCGGTTCAGTGTAGTCAGTTTGTTAAAATAAACTCGTTTATTACACCACAGTATCCTCTACACAGAGGATTTTACACTCCTTGTTCTGGGATACACTGCTAATCAAGGGTCGATATTGCATTGTCAAGAGTCTGCTCTGCTCTGTTGTGTCACCAGTTAATTCACAGTTGTCTGATGACCCTTTCAGTGTTGCTTTGCAGGCCCCTGGATAGAAGGGAAGGAGGAGGAGGTCGTGCACAGTACTGCACAGCACTGCCGAGTAATGCTCGGCCCTTCGCCCCACTGCGGCTGCTCTAAGAATAATATAGTAGGATACACCAGGGCTTTAAGTGGGCCGGGTCTCTAGGGGTCTGAGTACCGGCAGTTTTTTAAAAGGGGCCTCGAAACGGGTCTCTATCGGGCTCTGTTTTGTGCGCTGGCACAGACGGTCCGTTTTTTCTGGACTGCAGTGACTCCAGTCTGGAAAAAAGAGCCAGGGCGCAAAACAGCCCGATAGAGACCCATTATGAGAGAGCAGGCACATCGATGTGCGCTGCCCACACTGCTCACTTCTCACTAGCAGAGAAGTTACGGCATGACGTCATGCCAGGTGAGGGTTGTGGGGGAAGGGAAATCCTTTTAAAGAGTCATTTTCTTTCTTGATTTCCTTTCTCTTTCTGAAACGCAAGAGCAGCAACATTGTGGTAGGTTTACCTGGGCTTTAATTGGAAGCGTTTTCAATATTATATGTAACAAGCCATAGTTGCAGCTTATTTATCTTATGTAACTAATAACAATTGACAAAGCCAATAGTCCTTACTTGTTGTAGGTACGATGTTACTTGTTGTATCCCACACCTGGATGCAATGGCAGAAACAGCAAAATACAATTCGTGTTTGGTACACTGCTAAACACAGATTTTTAGCATAAGTATTTTACAACCACGGCCCTAATTACACTGCCACGCCCCTTTGAGAGACCCCCCAGTTTTTTAATCCCACGTAAAGCCCTGGGATACACTCAGTTGGGTTGGGATAGCAAACAGCAAGGCCTAGCACAGTCTACACTCTAACTATGCCCCCAAACAGCCCTTGTCCCACCATCCCTTGTCTCTTTGGTCGTACCCTAGATTCCATCGAGAATCCTTCGTTCCAGCGTTCTACATCTTGCCACGACAACTAAAGTCAAGAAGGCTCGCTGGGGAGGTCGGGCGTTTTCACACTTAGCAGCTAAGATGTGGAACTCGCTCCCGCCGAATATGCGGGAAATTAGCAACCGGATGGTCTTTAGGAAGACATTAAAAACTTACCTGTTTGCCAAAATGTGCTAAACCTTGCTATTTGCTCATCACACTATTCAGTTCAAGCGCTGCGAGGCCTTAGGGTATGTACGCGCTATATAAATATAATTTTTCATTTCATTTCATTTCTCACTGACGAGGAACCCGCAATCCTAGACAACGGGTATGAGGCTTGCGCACTGCAGGCGCTGTATAACTAGATGAGCACTCAGCCTCATGGGCAAGGGATCGCTGCTCAGCACTGAACACCCCCACTCATCTCGGACCTAGAACGCTCTGCAAAGAACATTATTCGTCCTTCCCACGGGAGCCCCGCCATGTAAAACATTAGTACTCATTATAACCATCATATCTAATAAGCACCTAGTCACCACACTATATACACGAGTGAAGTGGAGGTTGGATCTGGGTCAGCTGATCTCTGACAAAAATTAGCAGATCAGAAGGTTGTCGCCTAGTCACCTGGCTGAATCTGATCTATTTTAATTTTTTACATCAGCTACAGAGAACCACCGTGGGCCGAGCAGGATGCAGCTGGTCCAATCTGTCTTCGATTTAAATGTACAGGAATTTATATAGCGCAAATCACCAAGCGGTTTCTAAGCGCTTGCTTAGGGAACCCGTCCTGGTATTCCCCTGTGAGATAACCCCGGCAGGGCATCCGCCAGGTGATAGCCAGGCATCCCGCCACAAGGGGCCGTTGTGGAGATTAAGCAAGCTATTGCCCAGAGTCGCAGAGTGTGAACTCGTGAATCGAGTAGGCACCGGAGCGAGAATTGTCGAGTCCATGGACATTTTAGGACTCAAGACCCCGCCGAGCCGGGAATTGAACCCTGGTGCCGGGCTCACCTCTGCTTCCAGGTCTGCCTCCTCTAACCAGTGAGCCACACTTCTCCAGTAAGCCCCACTGCGGACTTGTCCACTTCGCTTGGCATTGCCACAAATATAGGCGTTCTGGAGGGAATGGAGGGAAATCTTCACTTTCATGATTGGGTCTCAGTTATCACAATCACCCAAGACGGCTCTGCTGGGATGCGCTATTGACACACAGACCAAAGTCAAACAATGTATTACCATAGCGCTGCTTCTCGTGGTGCTGCGGGGTTGTTTGCGCATGGGGGAAGGGCAGTGGTCGAAGTGGGGAAAAAAAAGTAGGGGAACTGTGGGTGGAGAATCAGGGGGCGGGAATAACCAAAGATTTGATCAGTGGGCGGAGTCAGGGGTGTGGCTAGAAATGGCAAAACATACCATTTTAGTCCGTTTAGCATTTCACTGACCAGTTACTGCTTATAATGTTATTTAATTCAAACAATGGATAAACATGTTTATTTAAGGTTTAATTCAGGAAAAAGCAAACACTCATAGGGAATGCAGGTTTTATGTAAAGAGTGTGAAATATAAGTAGGAACAACATGTTCCCTTAATGCTTTTACTCTCATTGTTCAGAAAGCCATGAGTATTTTTTGTCTCAAACATTGAGGATATGAATACAGGGCTCCTCCATTACAAATGTGTTAAGCAGGGCTCAGAAGAGAAAGGGACTGTCAGGAGAATCTAGACTCACAGAAATCCTCAAAGGCTCCTTCATATTCATGTCAGGCTGCTAGCTGCTCAATCACAATATAGCAAAAAGAACAACTCATGAACTGAATGCAGAACAATGTCATACATTCACCCCAGTACAGAGATCTGGGCCTAAATCCATCGTTTTTTTGCTCACCATACCATTCCAGTTTGGACCCAGACATATGCAAATCAGTCTTGATCCTGCGCCCAAATGGGACCAGTCCAGTCCAAACTGCCAGGCCATATGTATTCAAGTGTCCTTTCATTCGGGAAGTGAACACAAAGCAGTACTCACTGAACTATGCACATAAAATATTGCTCTTTGATATGCATGGTACACGTTCTTTCCAGCAGGCATATTACCCCTCTGTGCTACCTTAGATGAGTAAAAACAGCTACTAGACAAAACATGCTACCATCTCTCTCCAGCAGGTACATTGATCACCAAAGTTATCTAGGCACTTTTATTGTTAACCGAAACCTGCTGAATATACAAAGAACTTTGCAGTGTTTTTAAAACTCCTGCACTTGTACAAAACCGGCCCCCTAAACTAAACTGGCCCCCTACCCTTCCAGTCGCCCTGGGAAACGCCTGATGCTTGGATTGGCCAGTCCGGCATTGTTACCTTTTTCCATGCAGTACTGCAGTTATGTATGCTTATTAGATATAAATGTCATTGATCACTGTGTTTCAAGTTTAGGGTGCACAGGTACCCGGTTCAGTGTAGTCAGTTTGTTAAAATAAACTCGTTTATTACACCACAGTATCCTCTACACAGAGGATTTTACACTCCTTGTTCTGGGATACACTGCTAATCAAGGGTCGATATTGCATTGTCAAGAGTCTGCTCTGCTCTGTTGTGTCACCAGTTAATTCACAGTTGTCTGATGACCCTTTCAGTGTTGCTTTGCAGGCCCCTGGATAGAAGGGAAGGAGGAGGAGGTCGTGGGTACTGCAGAGTAGGGTGGCCAACTGGCATGGGTGCAAATTCAGAATGGGGAGTGTAAAAGTGCAGGACACGGGGTCAAAATTCATAACAAAAATTCAGGACAGGTGGTAAAAATTCAGAACAAAAATTCAGGGCAACAGGTATGCTTTGTAGACACATCAGTGGATGTCATGCAATAGTATATAAATAAATAGGCAAGGAACATAAGTACAAGTCACTTCTCCTGCCCTGTCACTTTCTCCTGCCCGGTCACTTCTCCTACCCCATCACTGCTCCTTCCCTGTCATTTCCCTTGCCCCGTCACTGCTCCTTCCCGTTCACTGATCCTGCCCCATCACTGCTCCTGCCCGTTCACTGCTTCTTCCCGTTCACTGCTTCTTCCCGTTCACGGCTCCTGCCCCGTCACTGCTCCTGCCTGTTCACTGCCCCTGTTAGTTCACTGCTCCTGCCCGTTATCTACTCCTGCCCATTTTCTGCTCCTACCCGTTATCTGCTCCTGCTCAAGCCTAATCACTTCCCCTGCCCCGTCACTTCTCCTGCCCTGTCACTTCTCCTGCCCCGTCTCTGCTCCTGCCCCGTCACTGTTCCTGCCCGTTACTGCTCCTGCCCTTTCACTGCTCCTGTCCAGTCAGTACTCCTGCTCATGCACGATCAACGCTCCTGCCTCGTCAATTTCCCTACCTCCTCCCGTCTCTCGCCCCGGTTCACCGCTCCTGCCCTGTTCACCGCTCATGCCCTATGACTGCTCCTGCTCATTTCGAATCACTGCTTCTGCCCAGTCACCTCTCCTGCCCCGTCACCTCTCCTGTCTGGTCACCTCTCCTGCCCTGTTGCCTCTCCTATCCCATCACTGCTACTGCCCCGTTCACTACTCCTGCCCGGTTACCGCGCCTGCTCATGCCTAATCACCGCTCCAACCAATCACTTCTCCTGCTTCGTCACTTCTCCTGCCCATCACTTCTCCTGCCCCGTTACTTCTCCTGCCCCGTCACCTCTCCTGCCCCGTCACCTCTCCTGCCCCGTCACGTCACCTGTCCGTCACTTTCACTGACCTGTCGCTTTTCCTGCCATTTTGCTTTTCCTGCCCTGTCACTTTTTCTGCCCTTTCGCCTCTCCTGCCCTGTCGCCTCTCCTGCCCCGACACCACTCCTGTCCCGTTACCACTCCTGCCCTGTCACCGCTCCTGTTCCGTTCACTGCTCCTGCCCCGTTCACGGCTCCTGCACCGCTCCTGCCCCGTCATCGCTCCTGCTCCGTTCACTGCTCCTGCCCCGCTCACTTCTCCTGCCCGGTCACCACCCCGCCCGGTAACCACTTCCGCCCGGTCACCACTCCTGCCCACTCACCTCTCTTTTCCTGTTGCCTCTCCTGCCCCGTCACTGCTCCAGCCCCGTCACTGCTCCTGTGCCGTCACTTCCCCTACGCTGTCATTTCTCCTGGCCTGTCACTTCTCCTGCCCGTTACTCCTTCTGCCCGGTCACCTCTCCTGCCCCATTGCCTCTCCTTTCCTGTCGCCTCTTCTGTCCCGTCACTGTTCCTGCCCTGTTCACTCTGTGTACAACATGCACAAATTGCACAAGGGGGCAAGTTCCCCAGAGTACTCTGTTTGGGGAAAGCTCCTCTGGCATTACTAACTCTGACCTCATTGCAAACAGGAAAGAAAGAAGTAAGGTAACGGACTGAAATAATTTTTTTATGTAGGGGCACGCCGTGCCCTTCCGATCCTTCCCACTTATACCACTGGGGAAGGGTAAGCACCTCAAGGCCAGAAAATGGCTCAATGACATTTCTCATACAATGCACATTTAGAGCTCTGCTTCTCCATGATCTCCCATGCCAACGGACCTAAAGATTTACGGAGTAGGCTGCACTCATATGTGCATAGGTTCTCATCATAAGCCCTGGAGGTTAGTGTATTATTCCTATGCACTTGTGAGTAGGGCCAATAGCTTTCTATCTAACACCTACTTGAACCGCTGATAGAGAATTTGGGAGTTGTGTGCTTGTAAATGCCTGTACTGATCAACAGTGCTTGCAATGTTAAGCTGTTCACATTTTACAGAATAATGGGTTACCAGCATGTATTTATGGTGACGAACCGTCCGTAAATTTCACGGACTGTCCATAATTTGGACCTCAGGTCCGTTGTCCGTGAGTATCCCTTTTACGGATGCCTTTTGTCTGTAAGTATGTCCACGGCCAGCACTGCTCCCTGTGAGAGGCCTCAGTCCGCTGATGGGGCCGCCTCGCACTCCTCTGAGCACAAGAGCAGCCCACCACATACAGAATGACAATGGGGCAGTATGGGCTGATAAAGCCTGTGGTGGCCTCCTCCTGCCTCAGTGTACAGCAGGGCATTCTGGTAGATGGATAATAGGTAAAATGCCTATGCTGCAAACTGAGAAAACAGTTTATATAAAGAAGCCTGTTAAACAAGTTAAAAAGAACGGGTTATAGTTCTTTCACTGTCTCATCATTTTAGAACTGACCCATTTTAAAAAATTCTATTCAACCAAGCCATGGTTGCTGCTTTTTTATCTTAAGCAACTAACAACCATTGGCAAAGCCAATAGTCCTGGCTTGTTGTTGGTGTAATGATACTCGCTGTATAATATATCTGGATGCAAGGACAGAAACAACATAATACCAGTTGGGCGGAACACGATGCGCAGCACAGATTTTTAGCCTAGTTGTATTAAGCCACGCCCCTTAACTACATTGAACACACCCTTTAAAGAGACCCCCAATTAAGTTTACCTCACTTAGGGCCAGATGTAGGTAAGTATATTTTACCGATTCATATATACCGAATTTTACCGAATCGGTATTTATGAATCGGTAAAATAGAAGGGAGGAGATGTAGATAGAATTGGTAATTGAATTACCGATTCTGTAAGAATCGGTATTTACTGAATCGGTAAATACCGATTCGGTAATGCCCATTGATTCCTATGGGCATTGAAGCCCATAGGAATCAATGGGCATTACCGAATCGGTATTTACTGATTCGGTAAATACCGAATGTTGCAAGGGTGCAGGGGGTGTCACTTTGACACTCTCTAGCACTTTAAATTCAGGCATGTGTGACATGTGGCATTATCTGTCTGTCACATGCCATAGGTGTGCATGCACACATGTGCATGCACACCTGGAATCGGTATTTTACCACCCAATTGGATTGGGTGGTAAAATACCGATTCGGTAAGGCCTGTGGAACTCAGAAGAGTCCCACCTACATCTCAAAATTACCGAATCGGTAAAAATACCGATTCGGTATTTTACTGATTCGGTAAATTTACTGATTCGGTAAATTTACCGAATCGGTAAAATATGGCCTCTACATGCCAAATACTAAATACCGCTCGGTAACGGCCGAAATCGGCCGTTACCGACCGGTATTTCGGCTCCTACATCTGACCCTTAACCCCCTGGAAACAACACCATGTCACAGTCACTTTACGTCCTGGCACTGTGCATGACTCATGACTTCCAAGTTTTCAGATTGCCTATGTGCAGGGGCATAGTGAGCATTCCCCCAACCCACCCCTTGCTGCAGGAACTTCAGCAAGGGTGACATTCTTGATGGGCATTTTCTGTCTGCAACTATGCAGACAAAGGCTCAGCTCATAATTAATATGAAAAGGTGGGTGAGTAAATAAGTGAAGGAATGTGTGAATGGCTGGATGGATTAGCGAAAGGATGAATGGATGAATGAAAGCGTGAATGGATAGATAATGAAAGAAAATATGGATGGATGAGTTAGCGAGTGGAAGGATGGATGAGAGAAAAGGTAAATAGATGGATGTATGGATGGAAGGGTAGATTGATGGATAAAAGGATGGCTGGGTGAGTCAAAGGATGGATGGATGAGTGAAAAGGTAGATGATGGGCAAAGGAATGGGTGATTGGATGAGTTAAAGGATGGATGAATTGATGAATTGATAAGTTAAAGGGTGAATGGATGGATGAGTGAAAGGGTGAATGTAAGGATTGATGAATGAGTGAAAGGGGGTAGGCGGACAAAAGGATGGATAGATGAGTGAAGAAGTGAAAGGGTCGATGGATGAGGGAATGGATGAATGGATGAGTGAAAGGATGGATGAGTAATAGGGTGAATTGACGGATTCATGAATGGATGAGTAGATGGGTGGGTGGGTGAAAGAATTGATGGATTAAGTGAAAGGGGGACGGAAAGAGAAAGTAGGGATGAATGACTGGAAGGGTGACTGGGTGGATGGATGAGTATGTGAAAGGATGGCTGGATGGGTGAATGGGTAAATGGCTGGATGGATGAGTGAATAGACAAATGGGTGGAAGAGTGGATAGATGGGTGCACGGATGGATGGGGTGAAAGGATGGATGGATGAATAATAATAATAATGGATAGATGAGTGAAAGGGTGGATGGAGGGATGGATGAGTGAAATGATGGATGGAAGGATACACGGTGGATAGGTTTACAAATGGTTGAATATGTTTGGATATAAATGGGCACACAGATGGAAGGACATAGTGAATGGTGAAAGACTGAACGATAGATAAAAGAATGATCACACCTTGTCTTGGGGGGATTCTGCTCATATACAGAACTATGCACAGGAGAACAGGACCTCAGTGAATAAGGGTGTACCAACCTACCACAATGGTACCCAAATCCCAAACCCACAAGCCATAGTTTCTCATTAATTCTTCGTCTACAGCAAAGCTACCAATGATTAGACAACCCAGAAAACGTCATTTTATCTTGGGAATTCCTGGAGCCAGACACTCTTTCTCTCACTCACTCGTACTTGTCCACAATGCGAGTAATCTTAGACGCAGTATAGTTTAAAATGTTTATTTCAACTAACGCGCTCTATGGTGCAGTACACATGCCAATACTATCAGCAAAGTGCATTAACACAATATAGTCAGCATTCTTACAATACCATAGAATACAAACGGGGATAACATTTTATAATTAATAGTGGAAAAGCACTACATGACCTAACCACCCTCCCCATGGTAAGAGATAGTTTATTATAAAAACGAAGACCTCTGCGCTTTGTCAGCAGACCCCCATACCTCAAGGCCTAGATGCAATGTTCACTTCGCAGGACAAGCACAGCTCTTGTCTATGGAAATGTGTCTCTCCAAGTGTGTCAACACATGTTACGCTTTCAATATTAAAGTACATGATTTCCAGTAGTGCAGCTATATGTAGCATGTTATGTCTAGGTGCAAGTGACTGACCACAACAGAATAACAAGGGGCATTGTTGTTCGACCTTAAATATTGTGTGCAGATTAAACCTCAGAGCACAGTAGAGAACATGCAAGGTAGACAGTTCTCATTGAAAGGGCCACAAACAGAGTTTTGCAAAATGTATGCATGCAGTATCGTGGGCAAAAGCAGCCTCATGGCAGTGAAGCTCATGCTAACTTAGCAAATGTCGACAATGGACCTATAAGCCATACTACACTCGTAGCACCCATTTTCTTAAGTAACATGTCCTATACATTGACTTTCATGTTTATATGAGTCATTGTCTCTATATAATATGTGTGTGATGTAACGTACTCCGACACCCTGCCTTACATACTTTGGATGAGTATCACTAAAAAAGAAATTAAATACACATAAGAGACGTTCTATGTGAAAATGAGGGGCACCATTAGAGGGTGGTAGCAAGGCCGGACTGGCCGGACCGGGCATCAGGTGTTTCCCTGTGAGGCTGGAAAGGGAGGGCGGTTTTGTTGCTGGGGCTGGCACTGCAAAGTTTCTTGTATATCCAGTAGTTTTCAATCAATAATAAAAGCGGGCTCACTAATATTTTGGTGTGGTTCACCATTGTCTGGTGACGAATGTACCTGCTGGAACGAGATGCGAGTTTTGAATTGTCTAAGGTAACAAGCTTTGGCATACTGAAAAACTGTGAAGTGCACGATTATCTCAACTTAATATAAACATATTTTGACTTGTACTTAAGTGGTTATCTATTTGCTTACTTTTATACTATTGCGTGACCTCCTATTACATGTCTGTAAAACGTACCTTTTGTCCCTAAGTTTTGTCTTGAATTTTGACCTCTTGTCCTGAATTTTTGTCCTGAATTTTGACCATTTGTCCTGAATTTTTACACTCACCCTCCTGAATTTGCACCCATGCTAGTTAGTCGCCCTACATGTATTTTGGTCCTTTTTCAGTACCACTGTATTTCCTTACTGAACGCCATTGAAATAAAAACAAAACAGTCCTAATCCAATGTACTACCTTGTATGCTACGCATTCATGCTCACGGGATCGCAGTCATAGAACTTTAGCCAAGAAAACTCTGTCCTCTTTTAGTGGGTTAAGACAGTTTAAGGAAATAGATAATGTTTGAGCATAACCATTTTCCCCAGTGTCCACATTTTTTAACATTGATTTATATTTTTCAAGAGTGGGTAAACTTCTACTTGCAACAGTTTTAAGATTAAAATTAATATGAACACATCTCAAGTCCTCAATAAGATACATTGAACCAGCACTCCACTCAAGAAAGTCAACAATGAGCACATTTAACAGAAATTATAATCCATTCAGCAGGTCTTTATATAAATGTTCTTCATTCAAAGTCTTCTTGAGAATCACACGACCGTAGCCAAAGCGTTTTGTCCATAAGGACGTCTTCAGGGCAAAAAAAGTAATGTCAAGTATTACTGACTGGTCCTTCAACCTCTTCTCATAAAGTATAGTTTTCTTTTTAGGCAGCCGCCTATAGAAAATATGCTTATTGGTTTCTAATATTTTCCTCCCTGACTGCAGGCAGTCTAAACTTGGTAGACTCTCTCAATAATATATTTCTAACGGATTCTCAGTTATTCACTCATAAAGTGGCCACCTATAACCTCAATACTTTCCAAATGTTATTCTCCCTGTCTTCGGGGAATTTCAAATGTAATGCAAGCTCCCAGTAAAACATATGTGGCGTTAGCCCATCTCAGCTAATGTTGCAGATGCCGTATTCACACGTTGCGTGGCGTTTTCCAAAAAATATTCGTACTCAAGTCCTCCCACCCCCTATTTGAAGTTGATTGTTTCTCCAACACTTCTTCTGCTTGGTTTTGAAGTGTCTCTTTTATTTTGATCTCTCTTCCCAGGCTACCTCGCTCTCTCCTTGTTTTCCTGTAGGATTGACTATCAAGGGGCCAGCATGTTTGAAATGTGTGAAACTGTTAAAGGGGTTTGGCAAGTGTGTCTGATATTGAGTATTATGAAGATCTGGTGAATTACAAATTTAGGGGCTCATTATGATGTTGTGACATTCGGCGGTGGCTACTGCCATGACATCGCAACGAGTGAAACCCCCCGCCATATTACAATGGCAAGGGGTTTCGCGGCAGACGCAAAGTGCGTCCACCACTTTTCTGCCGGTCTGCAATAGTTCCAACTGGCCCCTGATATGGTGGCAGTGCCTAGCAGGCACCTCCATCCCTATTAGGATGGTGTGTTGTGAAGGCCTTTCCATGGCGGCAAGGCTGGGGGGCATGTTCTATGGGAGCCCTGTGCTGGGCCAGGGGAGAAGCGGGGGCAGGGTGTGCACTTGCGGGGTACCCATGCTACCCCCCTCCATTTGCATTCACAAGGTGGCAGGCACTGCGCGGTGCCTGCCATGTTGTGCATGCAAATGCAAAACATGTCATTTTGGCATTGTGGTGGTTGCTGCTGCACGCAGCTCCCAGCAGATGGTGGTGGTCACATCCTAATCAGGGCTACGGGACCACTGCATATTTGGTGGCCATTTCCACTGGTGTGGCCGGCGGCCATCCTAATCAGCCCCTCAGTTATTAAATGTTGTTACCATTTGTTTTAAATACAGTAACTCGATTTACAGTGAAATAATTAGATCTCCTATCTCCTTTAAGTTAGACGAATAGCGTCATTGTTATGTAACTGTTAAGGAGCATCAACTTGCATAGCTTTACCCACATTCCTGTCTGCTGTGCCTTCTCCTCAGTTACCTGGGTTTAGAGAACACCATATCAGTTACAAGGGATATTTGGTAACATGAGAATACAATCATCTGCATTTTTTTGTATTTGATTTGTAACGGTCAGCCATTTGTAAAATAGATGGGATCAGTTGCCAGTTCTTGTTCAGGTTTACTTTTTTTTTCAAATATGTTTGCCATTCTCTTTCTGAATCACTTTTCACCCAGCATGGTTTCTACTTCCTCTATTAGACTGTCGATGTCTACAACGACCTTTGACTATGTCCTCAGGCCGGTCACCCCCCCAGCCGCCACACGGTCCTCCTGTGACCCCTGCCCCCGCTGACTTTGCCGCCTCGCTCTCACCTCTGCCTGTGACTCTTGCATGAGTCCTTTGCCCCTCTGATTGATTTCTTTCCTGTCCGCACTTGTTTGCCTGTTTTCTTTTGTACTGTTTACCCCCACTGTTGTGCCCTCTGTGCCACCCTGCCCCCGTTTTGCTTTCTGTGTCCCTTCCCGCCGCTGCGTCCCTGCGGCCCCACCCCCCGCTGTCTCATTTGCCCTTCCCGCTCCTGCCACCTAGCTGCTCCTCCCTCCCACAGCCCCTCATAAGGAGGCCGCACGGCAGTGAAGGGAGCGACCCTTGACCCTGTCCTCAGTCAGGTCACCCCCCCAGCTGCCACACGGTCCTCCTGTGACGTCTGCCCCCGCTGACTTTGCCGCCTCGCTCTCGCTGCTGCCTGTCACTCTTGCGTGAGTCCTTTGCCCCTCTGATTTCTTTCCTGTAATCACTTGTTTACCCGTTTTCTTTTGTACTGTTTACCCCCACTGTTGTGCCCTCTGTGCCCCCCTGCCTCCATTTTGCTTTCTGTGTCCCTTCTCGCCACTGCGTCCCTGCGGCCCCACCCCCACTGTCCCATTCGCCCACCCCGCCCCCGCCTCCCAGCTGCTCCTCCCTCCCACAGCCCCTCATATAGAGGCCGTGCAGTGGCCGCGCAGCGGGCGCGTGCAACGGCCGCACCGCTGTTGCACCGAAGTCGTGCCAAAGGCAAGCCCGTCTGCACCCGTTCACGCCTGGATCGCGCCCAGCGCCAGAACCCCTGGCCTTCGCTGGAGCCAGGGCACCCGACTGAGATACGACACCACCACCCTCAATCCACTCAACACCGGACGACCACCCGCCTGCTACCGAGTAAGCATGGGCGGAAAATCCGTTTCGCTCGCGGATTTTGCGGATTTTCGGTAAATTCGCAATCCGCGAGATTCGCGAATCTCCCGCAAAATCCGCAAATCCGCGAGCAGCAGATTTTATGGCTTGCTCGCACTGTTCGTGTGAGTTCGCGGCTTCCCAGTACAACTTCGCACCCCGCGAATAAGCGCTAAATTGCAGAAATACGATCTTAGCAAAACTGAAACTACTTACCAGGTTCAAAAGTTCAGGCTCATCATTAGTAGCCATTTCCTGTAGTGCTTCCTGAGGGGCCCCTCCAGAGTTCAGTTGCCAGTTGCAACTATTATGTGACCCTGCTCTGAACCTCAGAATAGTTACACATATGCCACAAAGGTCCTGAATTACAGCTAAGGGAGACAAGCAGGAGCCAGGCTGGAAGTTCAAATCCATTAATCAGCCCCTAATTCATTATTGTCAGTTGGGGCAGGGCAGGTGTTGTAACTAATTTTGCAACAATGAAAGCACTTAGCAAGTGCAAAAGATCACTAATCAGGAAGCACTAAGGAAGCAGGTGCCAGCTAAAAAAATATTCTGTGACACATTAATCAGCCCCAAATTAATTCAGGTCACTTGAGGCAGGGAAGGTGTGCTTTGCTTTGCCACAATAATGTACACTGACTGGACAACCAGAGGGTGCTGTGATGAAACAGAGGGTGGCATGGGTGGGCCAGAGGGTGGCATGAGTAGTCAGAGAGTGGCAGTGGTGACAGAGAGTGGCAAACACACAAAAAAAAAACGCAAATTCGCGAGAATTCGCGGATTTTGCGGATTGCGAGTTCGCAAATCCGCAAAATTCGCGAACGCGAGATTCGCAAAATTCGCCCAAACCCTGAAGCGAACCCACAGACCCTTCACTTGCCAAGCCTGCAAATTTACCTGCCTCCCAACCTACACCCCGCCCATCGAACCCAGCAACAACAACAACAACAACCTCAAATGCATCCTCCTCAACACCCGCTCCGTCCACAAACACGCCATCGAAATCTGGGACCTCCTCGACAGAACAGCACTGGACGTCGCCTTCCTCACGGAAACCTGGATGAACGCCTCCTCGGCCCCTGACATCGCCATAGCCATCCCGGGCGGCTGCAAGATCACCCAGAAGGACAACGTCAACCAAACCGGAGGAGGAATCGCCATCGTCTACAGGAACACCATCAGCGTCACGACCAACACCGAAGACACACTCTCCACCGCTGAACACCTATACTTCCAGATCCGCACCGACCCCAAAACCACACTCAAAGGAAACCTCGTCTACAGACCTCGGTCCCGCGCACACAATTCAGCAAAACCATCACCGACTTCGTCAGCCCGCACGCACTAACCTCACCAGAATACATCCTCCTAGGGGAACTGAACTTCCACCTGGAGAACAACAACAACAGCAACACTACCACCCTGCTCGACAACCTTGCCAAACTCGGACTCAAGCAACTGGTGAACATCCCCACCCATTACGCCAGCCACAAGGTGGACCCCATCTTCTCCGCCTGCAACCACGTTTCCTTCAGCCACTCCCCCGGACTACACTGGACCGACCACAGCTGCATCTATTTCACCTACAAGAAGACGACAACACACCACCGCATGCTACAGATCCCCCGCAGATACCCCGGGATCGCCCCTAAGGACTGTGGTAAATGTAGTTTGTATTCCGCGATGCATCTTCTTTCTATTCTCTGCTATCTTTGCTCTCTTCGCCATCCCTGTACACGTGTTTCGGGGTATTTACACCTCATCAGCAGGGATTAGGCCATCTTCTGGGGTTGCCGGTGGCTGCCAAATATTACCAGGTTTAGTACCACTCAGGCGCGCAGGTGCGAGGTTCCAGGCTCGTCAGCCAGCTGCTCGAGGGAGCTTTAACATTACAATTCGGGGTGGGGTCACACACTACTCACACACTAACCGGATCGCCCCTAAGGACTGTGGTAAATGTAGTTTGTGTTCCACGATGCATCTTCTTTCGATTCTTTGCTATCTTCGCTCTCTTCGCCATCCCTGTACACGTGTATCAGGGTATTTACCCCTCATCAGCAGGGATTAGGCCATCTTCTGGGGTTACCGGTGGCTGCCAAATATTACCAGGTTTAGTACCACTCAGGCGTGCAGGTGCGGGGTCCCAGGCTCGTCAGCCAGCTGCTCGAGGGAGCTTTAACATTACAATTCGGGGTGGGGTCGCACACTACTCACACACCAGCGAGATCGCCCCTAAGGACTAACCGCCTCTTCCTCTACTCTCCTACCTGCCAGCTCTGCTCCGCCAGCCTCGCCCTCGCAACCGTCCCACGGATCCGCAGAGCCAACACCGGAGGAAGGCCGTTCTCCTACCTGGCCGCCAAGACATGGAACTCCCTCTCCGCACACCTGCGACTGACCCAGGACCATCTCACCTTCAGGAAACACCCCAAGACCTGGCTATTCGAGCAGTAACACCTTCCCTGCAGCGCCTTGAGACCCTCGCGGGTGAGTAGCGCGCTCTATAAATGTATTGATTGATTAACCATGAAGTTCTCAGCTGCAATCTTTAGAGGTTTCTTTCTGTTTTGAGGGTTTTTGCGGACTGGACACAGCCAAAAGAGAAAACAACAGCAAAACTCCTGTCAGCCAACAGAATCCCTATAAGCAGCTGGGCGCACTTTGATAAATCCAGAAGTTTAGGTTCAGAGCAAAAGAGTGGAAAATATGTACTTTTTTCTGCAGGTGGCCAGAAAAGACAAAGAGATGACAAGTAGATGAACCAAGATGGGTGACCCAGCCCAGCCTCCTCCCGGCAATTACCGGACAAGTGGAGCCCTACACTTATCCTGAGCTGTGCCTGGGTGCGGCTCACTTGTGTCCTGCTCAGCAGAAACAATGGCGGCGATATATAGCGCTGGAAGAAGGGCGGCCCTGCCTCTCCCTCCCCATCTCTGCTAGCAGCTGGTCGCTGCTGGATACTTTAGTCCCCGTAAAAAGGCTGTTGCCTACTCTGTCTTTCAATTGAATTGTTTTTCCATTCAATGGGTTTACAAATTTATATTAGCTCTTTGCATACACAAAAAAGGTCCAGCTGACTTTCTTCTCTTTTATACCATCTAAATTTACAATGAAAAAATCCCAACTACCAATGCACTCCCAATACACAAAATGGAAACATTTGCAAGCTGTAAAGGGAGGTTCGATAAAGCTACATTCCTTTAAGGTTTACAGTGTAATGCACAGTCTAATGGTTATTCAAAACTGGGGAGGCAGTAACTGTGTGCTGATTGTGCCACAGACCCCTGTAAGTTCTCCCAAATGTCCCATCTAAAACGTACCATTTTATGCATCATTTCTTCTGCTGGCCCTATGAGTAACAGGGTTGCACTGTTGACACACTGATTTTGAATGATGAGGGAAGTCTGCTCATGACTGTAATAGGTGTACACTCACAGTTCATTAGGATGTGAGGTCTTGTGCACAGACAGAATATTGAGGTGTAAAGGTCGACATACACAAATATCGAGTTGTAAATATCATGATATAGAAATATCAACAGCACGAGTATCCTGGTGAATTGACAACTTGAAGGTAAGAAATATTGTTTTGGGAAATATTGAAGATATTAATATCAATTGCAAAAATATAGTTGTTTAAAATATTGATGTTTTAATTAGTGTTATGTATTTTAGTATGTATTTTAAAAGTATGTAATCTATTTTTTGTATAAGAATAGCTGTTGTATTTTAATATGTGTGATAATTTGTTAGTTCAGTAGCAGGTTTTGGGTTTATAGGAGAATTTGGTGGGAAGTAATTTAAATATAATATATACATTTTATAATGTATTAGTATTTAATTAATTTAGATTTTATAGAGGTATTTATTGGAATTAATTATTATTAATTAATTTAATTGTTTGTTAAGTATTATTAATTAAATAGTAATTATGTTAATTGTGTCATTTTTTTAAGAGCGGGTAGTTGGTTTATAGTGGACCTGGGTGGTAGTAATTTTATTATAATACATTTATTAATATTTTTCATTTATTAATATTTAACTAATTTACATTTTAGAGTGCTAATTGTGGGAATTAATGTACTATTAATTATTTATGAATTGTTTGTTAATTGTATTAATTTTATTAATTAATTAATTAGCCATCACGTTCATTGTGTGATTTTTTTAGGAGCGGGTTGTGGCTTTATAGGGGAATAGGGTAGGAAGTAATTTAATTATGATACATTTAGTCATATTTTTATTTATTAATATTTATTTAATTTATATTTTATAGTGTTAACTGTAGGAATACATTTACTAATAATGATGTTTTTGCTAATTGTTAATAATTATTAATTGGTAATTATGTTAATTGGGCCATTTTTTTAGGAGCGGGTGGTGGGTTTATAGGGGAATAGGGTGGGAAGTAATAGTTTTAGATGTAAGTTGTGGGGTGTATAGTGGAATTTGGTGGAAAGTAAATTCTTTCAAATTAATTAATAAGTTGTTGTTAATTGATATTAATTTATTAACGTACAATTATTTATGGAAATTGTGTAATGATTTTACGTGTGGGTTATAGTGTTTATTGAAGTAGAGGGTGGAAAGTAATTTATGTTTAATTAATTAATATTTAGTTGATTATTAACATTACTTCATCTGTTGATAAATATTCATGGTAATTGTTTGTTTTTATTTTGTGTGTGGGTTTTGGTTATACAGGGGTGATATTTAGGGAGTACATTGATTTATATCTGTTTTAATTTGTATTTAATTAATAATATGTTTTTAATTGTTAATTAATGATGTTAATTATGGAGGTACAAAAAAAATGTTGATTTGTGGTGTGAATTGTGTGTTTTATAGGGTAGCAAATAAAAAAGATCGCATTTATGTAAAAATTAATGTATTTGTTTATAAATATTTTCTGTAAAAAAATGTTTTTGGTTTTGAAATGTTGTTTAAAATAATCTTGCTAAGTATTTGTTAGATCTTTTTAACATTATAATCTGTTTCTGTCTTTTGTAATACTTAATATTTTTATATATGTTTTATTTTTTTGTTTTCTAAAATCTTTTGTGTTGTTGTTGATATAATGTTTGTTTTTAATTTTGAACTGGCACCAGAGAAAATATTTATTTGTACCCCTCTGCTATCCAATGCTTTCCCTACTGTTGCACTAACCTGAGTGGGAATAGTAATTTTTACTCCTCCGCTATCCAACACTTTCCCTATTGATGCACTCACTGGAGGGGGAGTAGTATGTTTACCCCTCCACTACCCAACACTTTCCCTAATGTTACACTTACTGTAGTAGGAATAGTAATTTTTACTCCTCTGCTATCCAACACTTTTCCTACTGTGGCACTTACTGGAGTGGGAATAGTAATTTTTACCCCTCCGCTAAACAACACTTTCCCTACTGTTGCACTCACTGAATTGGGAATAGCAAGTTTTACCCCTGTGCTATCCAAGACTTTCCCTACTGTTGTACTCACTGGAGTGGGAATAGTAAGTTTTACCCCTACGCTATCCAACACTTTCCCTACTGTTGCACCCACTGGAGAGGGAATAGTAATTTTGACCCCTCCGCTATCTAACACTTTCCCTACTGTAGCACTCACTAGAGTGTGAATGGATTCGGATCCCGTCCTTAAAGCCCTCCGTATGGCTCGGATCTGGAGGGCTTTCCAGATGAAATGTGCTTTGGGCATCTGATCGAGCAAGCATGATGCGTCCTTAAGCATACGGACTCGATTCGCTCGGACTTTCATTGAAGTCCATGGAAGTCTGTGTACAGATGCATGCACAGGCTTCCATTGCAGAAAATGGTTAGGTGGAGAAAAGCGTGCACCCTGTGGCAGGCACCCCATGGTACCCACCACACTCTGCATGCTTTATATCGGAGGGACCCATGGGCACTCCCTGTGACTGATTTGGAGGGCCCTAGGTGAAGGGAGGCCTGCTACCCCCCCCCCCCAAAGTACGCTTCCCGAAGCTTTTTTGAGTTGAAGGTTACGACTCTATTCGGCTGATAGACGCGTGCATCGTACTTGGTCGCTCGGAAATCGGACCCATTGCGCTGCACGAGTAGACCAAGTTGTAGTTGTCCAAAGGGCTTCGCTGATCGGTACATGTCGCTTGGAGGGTGAGGCGATATTCACATTGTACTTGCTCGCATGTACAGCGATATGAGTTGTTCGGAAACCAAGGCTACGAATCAGACTCGCTCGCTAGGGATCCCGTTCAGAGTCCTTAAGAGCATGATCGGAATCAGGCCCAATTTATAATATAATGTTTTTTATTAGATGTTATGTTAAAAGTGTATTTAAATATATATGTATATAAATATATTTATTTGTAATTTTTTATAAAGTCATAACATTATAAAATACATTAAAATTAATGATTTATTATTGTTTTAATGTAAATATATATAATATATATATTGCATTTTATATATGTTTGTTTAAATGATTTTTTAATTACATTTATTTCTCATATTTGTTAAAATATATATTAAATCTAAATAATTATTTTTAGTTAATTTTAATATTTAATATATTTAACATTACTTTTTATATAAATTACAACATCGATATTTTGTGCAGCTATATTTTTTACATCAATGTTTTTTACATCAATATTTTAATACTTACTATTATAAATATAGAATGTTGATATTTTTGCCATCGATTGTTATGACTCGAAATTTGTGTATGGGGATATTTTGGGCGTTGATATTCTATCGGTGAACCCACAGTGCAACAAAAACCATCGAAATGTGAGCAGCCTGATTGTGAAGCAATCTAAGAATGTTTTAACTGAATACATTCATGTAAGGGTAAGCCTCACTTTGATTATGTCCTTCCCTTATTGGCCCCATGATATCTAATACCTGAGGTTGCCTTGAACATTAGATAGTTCTATTCTTGGTGGGGGGTGATGTAATTGTCGGGAAGGGTTATGTCTTACCCTAAAAGTAAAGAACTTTAGTAGCAACAAAGTTACTATTGTCATAACTGGAAAAAAACTCACTACTCAATATTCAAACACCTTTACCATTTCCCAATTCACTGTCGGAAATTTTTTTTAATAAGCAGTTTTACTCTCTCTGCTATAGTGGTTTCACCTGGCCTTTCTTGAACAATTGTTGCACGTTTCCTAACAGCAAGATCAGAGACTTCAGGTAGAAAAAACATAAGGTGAGAAAGCAAAACAAGTAGGATCTGAAGGAGATCCTCTGTCCACCCTTCACTGCTTGCAATTTACAGCTGTTGAATGGCTTCCCGAAATTCAAGCAATACTGCTCTTCCTTAATGTAATGGCAGTGAGCCTTCCAAACTTTAACTTTTAGGCATGTTGTAATGTTTTCCGGACTCCCCTGGTTGTGGCTCACGCTGTATTGCATCTGGATGTGGTCAATGTACATCTGAACATAAAACGTTTATTATACCTGCACTTGACTACATAGAATCACCTAGCAATAGTACCCAGTGCAGCCCTGCCCAAAACTTTGAGCTTTAATGGCTCTTGAAATCCAATGTGAACTTGCTGGGTGATGTCATGGAGGAAGGAGTGGATCAACATAAAGGCAGAACCCAACAGTCCTGCCCACATTTTTAATCTGTCTACCAGGATACGAATATAATTGGTATAGTCCGCTACAGAGGAGACTGGAAAATCAATGCAGGTGTTGATCAGAATGCCTCCCATATTTGTCAAAAGGTGTAGCTCCCTTCCACTGAAATAAACGCGAAGCATTGGAGTGGTTTATTTAGAAACATCAGTACTAAGGGGGTCATTATGATGACTGGCGGACTTAGTCTACCCGTCATCCTAGCGGGACTCGGGACCACCCGCCATAAGGGCGGGGGTGCCGGGGGGTGGTATTAGATGTGCCCGCCACAGTGGCGGGCACATCCTGCATGTTAAGCATTGTGGCGGGCGGTGCTCTCAGCCACAATGCTGAAAAAGCACTTTCACATTTGCAAATGCAAATGAAGGGGGGTACCAGAGGTACCCCCCTGTGTGCACCCCCCTACTCTCCTTCACTCTGGGGCCCGCACAGGGCCCCCAGAGATAAGTCCGCCTGCTTTTCCGTGACGGCATTGCCGAAAGCACATCATAATATGGCTGGCGGTGTCTGATAGACACCGCCACCATATTATTCCTTTTCCGCCACAGGCCGCAAGAAGACCGGGGCGGAAAAGCGGCGGACGGGTTTTCCGTCCGCCGAGGTTCCCCCCGCCATACTAATATGGAGGGGGGAAAACGAGATTGATTTTGATTTAGTTTTTT